>NW_008752014.1:94306-205207 GCF_000715545.1 Opisthorchis viverrini | reverse complement strand
TCCTCGGTAACCCCCGTATGAGAAAATTTCAACAGAACAACTAGTCCATTTCCACCAACAAAAGTCAACTGCCTGAGTAAAAGTACACGTTAGTTGAGCAACGGGGAACTAATTGTGACAGCAATACGACATTGGACCCTAACGCTTTTGAATTTCCAGGTCATGTTAGACTAATGTGGCTGGCGTTTTCGCAGCCTATGATTGTTTGCGTCTGACCTACGTGTACCGACTATCCCATGATATAGATCTCGTAATGGCTGATAAGTGAAAACCATGAGGTTAAACCTGGTGGTTGTTTATGAGGCAACAGTTTGCTTGCTTAGGCAAACAGAAGGTTGTTCAGAACTGTTCTCATTTCTCATAAGTGACCCAATAGTTACTAACTTGCGGTCCTGGAATTTTAAGTGGTTATCAAGAAGTAGAAATGATTGGCTTAGGAAGAGCTTCCTAATGACCGAACCCTTCTACCTTATGTGTAGAGAGCATTGACTAACTAGTGGGTGAATGCTTGGCTCCGAGGAGTGCAGATCAATAAGTAGATAAATATTACAGTGCTTTAGAATTTGCGTTCGACATACGGCAATATGGATACGGTCGAACGGACTAAAGACAAATCCAAAAGGTTTCAGTTTAGATATCTTTGAAATGCAGAGGACATTTATGTTAGAACTGATTGCTTTTATGACAACCAGGTTGGTTTTGTAGTATCGAGACTAACATCTGTGGAGTTTTCGCACGGCCCTTTGGTCCCTCAATGGCCTTCTGTGCAATTGTTGATCATCCAAAGCTGAGTAGTCACCCTCCTGCGGGAAGGGCTTCTGAGAGGTGGTGCAGCGCCTACAATGATCTGTCTGAAAGCAACCTAAAAGCCATTACACCCTTCCAGCAGGCACCAGTCGTGGGCTCGTGGAACGTTTGAATCGGACCCAATTTTCCTGCAAGGCACACTGTTTTGGTTAGAACGATGTTACAGCCCCGAGACAGACACATGATCCGTTTATGGAGGAGCTCTTGGAGGCTTACCTGACGGATCGGTTTTCCAGCAAAATGATTGAATCGTAACCCTACGGAACAAATTCACCCTTTTGTTTTGCTGACTGAAGTGTACATAGGTAACGCCGTACTTCCTCGGTGATATAATTTCACACTCTCCCTATAACCGGAAGCATGTCAAACGCAGTAAAAGAATTTAAATAACGCGAATTACTCACTTGTGTAGAAAACATCTTTTTCCTTCAGGTCAGGTAGACTAGACAGACCACGGGATCTCCAGTTTTCGTCAGTTTATAGCAACGGCTTGTGCCGATTGACCAGCAATTCTTCGGAGAGTTTGAGTCCCCTTGACTAGCGTAACCAATTTGAACGATTACTGCAGGTCAACCTTAAGCCATTTATCTATCAATAACCGTGTGATCGTAGATGTTTGTTTGAATTGTTTTCACTGGTTACAGACTGAGTCGTTTCTCGACTCAATAACTTTACTAGGCAGATGCTGCTTTTGTCTCGTTTCAAGTCTTCTTTAAGTTGCACTTGTGCCTGCTTCACCGCAACCGATGTGTGCAATGACTTGTGGGTGGAACTTAGTGTGGTGCTCCGACGATTGGTTGTTTATTGTTGAAAACTGGTAAAATGTCATCAAAAGTTCTTTTGTATAAGGGCATTCAATATAGGTCAATGGCGGCTCTGACTTTTTTGGAGTATCCCGTCTTGAGGTGAAATCCGACATCCTTCACACCCATCAAGGCAAGGTTCTTAAGCATGCGGATTCTATGAATCAGCTTAACAGAGGGATTGTCGGACACGGACCCCCAGCGGAAATGGTTTGATGGAATGGAGGTCATGGTCCAATAAGATGGCCTTGATTGTTGGGCCATATGTACCACAGAGAACAAAACAGTTTCTGGAGTTAGCTACCATATGAAAACCCGAGTACCTAGAACAGGTACCTTGGCTAACGGAATTGAGAGCATCTGAGAAATGTGGTTGGAAGTCTGAAAGCTGAAGCACGAAACTAGGCAATATAAAGGAAGATTATGTGAAATGGTATCTACCAATCCAGTGACTGACAGTTTCGAGCTACATTTCTCAAAAATTCACTTCATCCGTCCGCCCAAAACAGACACTATTGGATTTGTTTCTTACAATCTCGTCTACTACAATACAGGTATGACGGAATAAAATGAAATAAATGCAAGGTCAGTCGCATCGTTTGCATGAAAACTAACAGTGACATTTCATTTTACTTCCCTTCATACTTACTGCAGCAGACTGGGTTGTACAAAATGCATTCATCCTTCAACAGTGTTGTTATCACTGCCGTGTTCACACACCTGGGAGTCGCAGTTTTAAATACCATTAGATTAAACTGCACATCCTGACGACAGGAAACAAAAGGAATTTCGCACCCTGTACATCATCTCGTAGTGAGCACGGCGATTTTTCAATAGGTCTTCAATTTCCAAACCAGCAGCCTGGAGAATTTGGCGCTCATACAAGGAGATTATGATGCTGTGTAGACAGCAGAATGACGTATTTGAAAGTACCAGTTTAATAAGACACCAATAAACGTTTGTGAACTCGGCTGTTGTGACGGCTTCTGTCGCTGTTGTTGTGATTTAGTGACATTAGTTTAGATGGAACTTTTGAGAATTTCACTAACTGATCTCACATCTGTTGCTTCATTCTGGCATGGATTCCCAGTTAGCCGAAGACTGGTAAAGTAGGTGTCCATGGTAAGATCATCGTCCTTATTAACAAGTCCACCCATCGGCTCCGGTATAACTTGTTTTCGCAAATAAAGTTAGGCCGTCGTTCTTTCAATAGGCACCGGGGTTGAGGTGCACTGTGGATTGGCTTTTCTTCCTCGGTCGTCAGAACCCAGGAAATGTTTTCCATATACTGATCAATGTGTTCGGTTTTTCTCGACAAAATGTATCTATGAAAGGTTAAGGTTATCCAGAAAATTGTATCATTTTCTCAGATTCCTCATCCATCAACGGCGGTCGGCACATGACCCCGATTGCCGAGATCCGAGGCGCACCAGCGTACCGAGACCGCTAGTTTAGCTTCCGGACATTTCACTACAAGTTAGACACATTTGAAAACACACAAATAAAACAATTGTAGTGGTTACATCTGGTTTCACAGGCATACGACTGATGACCCATCACAGGAGACTAGGAGGACAGGACAGACTAATCGTCGTATTGATCGTTTGAAGCTCTCTCCTCTGCAGCACTTCGGCTACGCAATGCGAATGTGAATGTTAGGACTTCCAAGATGAAACAACCTGAAACCGATTAGGGCTAAACTTGAAGCGATTACTAGTAACATATTCTAGTACGGTGACGTGAAAACTCAAGCAACCATACCCAGGCGGTAAAAGCTAAAAGGTTTAAGCCGGACCACCATACACCCTGAAGCAGTTATTACTCAGCTTACTGTAGCTTATATCAATATGATACTGTGAGGGAAAAGCAATGCTTTGAGAATTATTTTCATGATCCGGATTATTACGTCTACAGTGGTTCTAGAAATACGTTTCTGTAAGTACACTTATGCAAAGAGGACTGTATTTTAGCTAAAACGAGCTAGCCTTATATGTGTACTTAGGGTGTGTTTTATGACTGCTATGGTCTACCGTACCACCCCCCTCATGCATTGTAGATTTAAGCTGTTCAATTTTTGCTGACATATTTAGCAGTTATAGGGGGGGGTGATGGTTTTCAGAAGTGTTCCATCCTGCCTTCCACTCCGTCTTATTTTTACAGACTCTGCTTGAGTAAAGGGCTTCCAGCTGGTTGAACACGCTACTCAGCCCCAGTCCATCCTACATAGGGATCAACCGACATAGTTTGACGTTACCACAATGCTGGAAACGGATGAATGCCTACAGATTACCACACACGGCCCACAGATGAGCAGAGACGTCACATGGTCAGAGAGCCTAGTAAGTTAGAAAAGTTAGATTTACAAGTTAGATAAGTTTACAAGTTATTTGCGAATTTTTTGGCAGTTTTTGCTTCATATGGACTTTAAACACGTCTTTTCGTAAATACCCATGTTGGATACAGATAAACCATACAGAAATATCGTACTTGCGGCATTCGGTCGACTGTTGCTTATAAGTATTAAGGGATGGTCTAGCTGAGGTTTGTGACTATCATTTCCACAATTCCGTTCAGAAATGCACCCACCCACCGAAGTAACACACATGATTTCTGCCTTCAGCAGTCGCTGTTTGCATCAGCTGGTCTCTCAAACTTGTCACTGTGCACGGCTTAATGGATGAGGGTAATCCATTGTCTTCAAATCCAGGTCGTTTTTCAGGGGTCAGCTGAAATACCACTACTGGAACTACCGTTTGCGAATAGTTAGCCTAAATGATATTGAAAGTAAGGTTTCTAGTATATAAGTCACTATGGTGCTGTGGGGACCTCACCCGATCTACTTAAAAAGGTCGATTGATTTCACACTCAGATCCAGTTGGTAGAGAGTTTGTGGAGCCAGTTGGAGTAGAAAGTATCGAGAGAGCAGAGGTTTTGAATCCTGGTAGAGGGGAACAAAAGTTCACAATCACTAGGGCTAACATGTTCAGCTGCTGTTCTCTATTCCCTACTCCGTAGCGAACTATATTCCTCTCGGTCACTTCATTTTCTCACACAGTATACACACTTATTGTGTGGATATCTAGCGATGTAGAGAACTCTATTTATAGAGCGGTTCGGGCACCAACACACAAATAAGCTTAGTGCAAGGAAGCCTTAGTCGTCGTAATTGTGAAGCAAACAAAACGGAAAACATCAACCTCCAACATAGTCAAAGGGAAATCATGTGCATATCTAAAGTCAGGGAAATGGATTAAAAACTCTGTAGTCTCTAGGGATAGCGGAGAGTTGAAACACGGGGCTTCCTATTCATTAAAATTAAAGGCCAAATCGACATCCTGGGATCCTCATCAGGAGCAATGCTTGTACACTGCACACGAGCTGTATTGATAAACGTGCACAACCTTATCGTTAGGTAGAAATTAACACAGGAAGTAGGACGCATTTTTGGTAACAAAAATCGCCAAATTCTTCTGTGACAGCTATTCCAACGAATTACACCAAACATGGGCAAGTGCGCAATGTGAGTGAAAGAGCATTTACACTCAATCCACAACAAAGCTGACAACGCCTTAAACAGAAATCAAATGCGTACACTGTATCACTGTACCCTCAAACGAAGAGGTTTTTTTAAATCACTAAACCCTAATGGGATATTTCGGCTAGAAACATTTTACTCAGAGGTGACCGGGATTTTCACAAGAGGCGCATAGAGTTGTGAGTCTCCAGCAAATCTATCTTTGCTACCAGTGTTTTCGCGGTGAAGTGTTTCACTGATCTGAGAAGACACTTAGTCTACCAGTGGAATAATTACTGGGGAAGGGCAAACACTTCCAGTTATTAGGTTTATCATGCAAAGATTGTTAGCATATAGCCAGAAGTTATGGTAGCGTTATTTCACACCTAGGGGAAACAACTATCAGCTCGCCTGCCATCAGTCCTTAACAGCCGAACACTCGCTTTCAGGACTTGGTGATCAATAACTAGTATGTCAAACTTGCACCAGTCTCTTCAGTCACGTAATTCACTCCAGGTAATCTAGTTATTCTTTGGTCCCTCAAGTGATAGCTATCGACAAGGGATGCCCGACCAGCGATTTACTAGACATCCGAATACTTTCACTGTGGTGGGTAAAAACCAGCGATGCATGTCATACGAATCTCCAGGGGGATTCATGAAAGAATCAGCTGAGTTTTCCGCGTACAACAGTTCGCAATTCAAATATGTGTATACTGGTTAACCTTTATTCGGGGAAAATGTTCAGTTCTGCGCATACTGTGCTTGTTTGAGGGGTCTGAAACGGATTGCAACCGCCGGCTGGCTGTCAACCAGTTTTGACTCATCTCCCTATCCTACTAAAAGGGAAGTTAACTGTACATTTGCTTTTTGAAATGCATTATAGTTCGTTACACCATTACACATTCAGTTGGCCTTCTGGCTTTTCATTTCCTTCGGGTTTGTATAAACAACTTTCCATCGTTTATGTCAGTTATACCACCACAACCATATTCGTCATCCGAATTTTGTAGATTCTATCGCAGTGTTAGCGCAAGTTATTCTGACACCAGCGGTTCCACACTTGCATTGTCGACCATACAGTCTAATTACATTTGCCAGTCCCAGCCATGTTATCCCCGTTGCTCATTCTGTGTAGTTAGCGGGCTTCAAGAAGTCATTTAACCTGGCCAGTTGATTGTATGAATTTTTCGGCTGCCCAGAAAGCCTCTCGTGATGGTTTGGAATGCAAGGGAGACAATTTCTTTATTACCACTTAGGTCTGCTCCTTATACAGAGAAAAAAACCTGCGGAACGCTTGAGGATGATAGTTTACTGAAAGATATCTTTTCCATTGGATCTGTATTACGTAGGATGTGTTTCGTGAGTTATAATACCTAGCATCAATGAAGATAGCTTCATATATCAAATCATGTAATAAGCATTTTATTTGTTATTCTGTCCACACAAGATTTACAAACATATTTGTTGCGTTTCTTTGTCAGAGCATGAACTCATCAAAATGTTGCTGTCGTCTTACCTCAGATCTCTCAGAAAAGAGATTACACGGTTTGGGTGAATTTTGTTGTTGTTCAGCGACTCCAGCTTTCTAAGTTTTTTCTAGTTTGCATTCGAGTTAGAGCAAATGAAGATGAGGTTTATGTTGTTGAAAGTTCACCCTCCTGAGGTTCGAATGTTCTTCCGCTTGAAATTAGAAGCAGTTGGTCTTCAAGTTAATTTTTTCATATGGCCACACAAATTTAACTTCAAGCTGGTTGTGAAAACCGCGTTGCCTGTCTTTCACAGCACACCACCATCCTTCGAAAAAGTCACCGGTCTACATACGTGTTGATCAAGGGAGTCCGAATCAGTCCCTTTACTATTCGTGGTACGCGTAACAACGGACAGTTGTTACTGCTTTGACTTCCATGTACAAATTAGTGGTTAATTTGGGGTTTCTGAAGTTATACCCTTCCTTAATTCTACTTTCATTGCATAGTTCATCACTTAATTATGGGTGAATTCTGACGAGAATGGTCTTTGTTTTTGACAGAAAGCGGAATCAAAGGATAACGGTCCTCTTGTGGATTTGGGATTGGTAGGATATCGATTAGAACAAAAGTAAAATGGGCACAAAATATGCATTAGATAACCACTGAGATCGAATAGGGTACACAGGCCTGGCAAAATGCCCCAACTAGACCAATCGAAGTGCGAGAAAACAGTCCTGATAAGTTTGTACACTTGATAGCTTATCGAGGGTGTTATGTTTTTCATTGACATCTCATTGCCGACTTACATGGTTTGTGTTTGAATAGTATACAACTTCAGTTTACTCATTTTTGTTTCACGATTAAGTCCCGGAAAATCACTAATTGATTTATGCGGCAGCCAAATGATTCCAATACGAGTCAGTTTGTGGTAAATCTATTGCAAAGAAGCACATCACCGGTCTAGCTTTAACGGAACTATCTTCACCGTTTATTTAGCTCAGCGACTGAAGACACCGTTCCGGAATATCCTAGGTCCTGTAAAATTAAATGATAACCTATATTTAGTGAATAAGTGGAGTTCAAGATGACTTTGTCCCAAGCGTATTCAAGCCTAATATGGAAAATCATCATAGAACAACTAATTCTTGCAACTGAACTTCTTTGTACTGTTTTCCTGGTTTACTTTTTCCGAAACGCCGGATAAAAAATGTTACGAAAGCAAAAAAACGAAACTGACGAACCAGCATTCTTACTCTTTTACTGAACTTAAACATGTCTTTTTGTCCATCATCAAACACAATAAAGACGTTCAGGCATGTATGAATGCTCGCTGTTGGCTACACTATCCCTAAGTGAAGGTGAACAAGTCAGTAGGTATGATTAGCTGGCTCACAGCTCAACTTGAACTAGATCAGCAGAATTACCATTTCGAAAAAAGACCGATAAGAAACTACGGGGAAACAAAACCGAGCCATCATGGTCAATTCTTTTAATTGTTACTTTTAGAGGAAGTCAGCGGTACGGTAATTTCATGCGAGCAACGAGACTGAAGACAAGTAGTCGGACAGTACTTGAACGAAAAAATACACTTTGGTTTAAGTGCCTTGCTGACTCTTTGTTTTATGTTATAATGCCTGGATAAAATAGGCCTATATCACCATGGAAATATGACGAGAGCGCACATAATTGTTACTTCTAAGGTAGTTTCAAAAATAATGAAACAATAATCAAACTACCTGACCATTCCCAACGAAAATATATTCTCGTGAAGAGCAAAAAAACAAATGGATAGACTTGAGCTTGCTACTTGGATTCATCAATAAGAAATCAGGCTTTTACGCCGGTATCTCCCAAAATCTGTCTCCTTATTATGTTGTCCGGCTGATAATAAAGTTGATTTGGATGGATCTAATGGCTTGAACGTCTCTTTGTGGGTGTTGTATGAGCACGCATTGCCGAAAAGTCTCGTTCCGGATTCAAGTTTTCCCAATATAACAGGCGTACACTGTCTTCTGGATAGCAGACTAACTTTACTCGTGTTTTGTTGATATATTACATTTTTCGGCGGATGGATGCACGCCATTAGTTCTCTTAATTGTGTGAACGGTTACCTAAATTGGATGCGGGGCTTAGATGGAGGCACACAATAAATTCACAACTAATGCCTCTGGATAACGACAACCGAGAGAGCTATTATCGTCATTCTTGTATGTTTTTAATGAATAATATTGTGAACTATGACGTTTTGTTTTTAAACCCCAACACACTGCACACTTCCCGCACATCGGTATGATTCCGCATACGTAATTCAAAATTAATGAGAATTCCCTGTACTGGTTAAATTTTCACCGACACTTGTGTTTTTGCATGCGTTTCAATGTTAAAAAGCGAATCAAATCAAGCGTGAATACATTCTGGACCACGAAATTCCATCAACTCCTGCGCGGTATCTGGTTAGGAGGCGCGACCGAATTCTGTCCTTGTGCACGCCGGCCTCCGCCTACATACAATGAGTCTCCTCCCTAAAGGGTCAAAAGACAACTCATATTAATTCATGAGCTTGTGTTCAAAGTGTCGTTCTTAGGGGCGGCCAAAATGCGCTGTTTGAAAGACAGAAAACCTCACTCGGAGAACAGTGCGTCGCGGAGTGTTGCATTTAGTTTCAATATCCATATCCTCGTTGTTTGATCCGTCTTTTGTACTTTTGCATTACTTACATCAGGCTGCTAAGAAGCTGAATGAATGTTGAATTCCAGTGGATAATTTTAAAACCCATTCACCATTTATCAGGACAGTTTCGCCGAGTAGTAAAAGCTATCCCCTTGGTCTGCAGATGGATTAGATTGGCCAGTGAACACATAAGCGGAAGATTGCGGTGAACTATATGGTCTGTCCTTTATTTGGACGGCGTATTTTTCGAACCAAAACACGGGATTTCCCTATAAGAAACACTGTGATCCAGCTAGAGGTGATGTTTAAACCTAGCATGAAACTAGTCTCACTTTTTGAACAATGTCAGGTGTATATCTTGTGTTGAGGTGTGACAAAGCTTCTCACAAGCGCTCTTAGCACATAGTGGAGCGAGCGGGTTTCGGGAGGGGCACAGCGGAATCTTCACTGAGCACAGCGTAAGGGTATCTGAGTGGGAACCACTGAAGTTCTTGAAAAGCAGATAATTCTGCCTCACTGTTTGAAAGAGGAACGGTGAATAGGAGAAAATGTTTCTTATTTCAGTGAACCTTATGATGTCAGTTAGACCTAGGGTCGTTTTTCCTTACCCGTGTCTATGTCCACATGGCCACCCGCATGGCCCTGCACCAAGAGACATTTCGGTTTTCCAGGTAGGTGTTCCTTACCAAACGGACACACAGTATGGGATAGGTATTCCTCACCCAAACATTTAGTCAAACTTGGCTCCGTATACTACAAGGAGACTTCAAAATCGCCCAAGCAGGGAAATGCATGGTTAATGTAGATGCTGGAACGTTCGGCGCGCTTGCTAGCTGCAAGATGTTACACCAAATTTATTGGGGTTGCCATCTTTCGCCTCTAAGTAGGAGTCAGGTTAAATTGCCAGAAAATTGTAAGAGTGGCATTTAACAGGTTGACCTGATTGGTTCCTCTCACAAGAGCAATAAAACCCAAGTAAGCTTCGATTGCTCATAGGATTTGGCACATGTGTACATGCTTCCTATTCCCACAAAGCTATAAGACCAACATTTCTCTCACCCTCCTCAGCTGCGAAGATCAAATATCCTAGTTATGTAAATAAAGAGAGGAGACCACTTTGAATGGACAATAATGAGCTGATTTCCGAAATTCATCCCATTCATGCGAGGCCAATCATTCGTTTGCTGGTTGTTGATTGGATGACAGCTGATCTGTTCGACGGGTTGGAAAAGTTCCCTAACCATTGGAGGGATATCCTCAATGCGGGTTCAGTCAGTGCGTCATCCAACTGCGCATTGAGGAGTCTCCTTGCATGGTGACGAGAAGTTTGAGGACAAGTTGCATAGTTTGGCGAACAGATCAACTGGCACCTGATCAACTGACGACAAACTCACTGTAGCTCACCAGGATTCGGAAGAAGTTTATTGAGTCAATCCGCTGACTAGTATCTATCAGATGCATGGCTATTGAAGATTCAATATTGCGATCTGACATCTGAATAGATGGTTTATCTGACATTTGGATTACATACTTTGGAATGTGTTCTACCGTAAATCCCGCTTGAATTTTGTCTGCCCTTCCAATGTAAACATCTCCTTACACTCTCCTCTTTCTGTATAAAAAGTCTTCACTAGCCTGCCTTCACGAACTATCTGGGTGTAACTCTAGGACTTTAAATACGGACCACTTTAGGCATCTTTGCTTTAGGCAGAACGTTGCTGGGATCCTTCGGTATTTTTACAAATAAGTATATCTAGCAAAGGTGGACTTCCAGTTGATTCATGAATAGATGGTTATCTGACATTTGGATTACATACTTTGGAATGTGTTCTACCGTAAATCCCGCTTGAATTTTGTCTGCCCTTCCAATGTAAACATCTCCTTACACTCTCCTCTTTCTGTATAAAAAGTCTTCACTAGCCTGCCTTCACGAACTATCTGGGTGTAACTCTAGGACTTTAAATACGGACCACTTTAGGCATCTTTGCTTTAGGCAGAACGTTGCTGGGATCCTTCGGTATTTTTACAAATAAGTATATCTAGCAAAGGTGGACTTCCAGTTGATTCATACTCAGATGTAACTTTGTGGCTGCACAAAGTTGCACGTTGTTTTTCTGAGGTTTTATCCCCAATTTCATGGAGTTTGAAGGAGTCATAAGCAATTATTTGGAGTACTGACAGAAATCCATCCACCAAACTGTAGTACATATAGCGTATCCAGGACAATGAGACTAGCGGAACACTCAATAATTCCGAAGACATTTCGACTGTTTGGTAGGCACGTTGCCCAACATTACCTAATGACCCGTCCGACCTAGATTTTTACAGTTAACTAAAGCCACTGTGAAGATGGCCTTTAATAACCACATACAAAGTCGGTAATTTGAAGGACGATAACTGAAATAAGAAGGGGAAAGGCTATAGGAGATGGAATACTGATCTAAATGTTCAAGTTGGACAGACCAATACTGTAGGAAATTTCCATGATTTGCACGATCTGCGAGACTAAAAATTTCCCACAAAACAGGAAGGATGTCAAGGACAATGCACTGTTCAAACGAAAGAGAAGCCAACAAAGGAGGAAGACTATCGATGACTCAGTCTTCTCTACACTTTAGGCGAAATCTTGGCCGACTTACAGCCGGGATTCCGTAAGAAAATATTCCTGAGGAGTTCACTGGATTACGAAGAGGACACGTCAGCTGCAAAAAAACACTTCAGAAAGATAACCAAGCTTTGTGACTTAGGTTCGCAGATTTCACAAATGCTAATTAATCTGTGATTAGAGAGGAACTGTGGCTGTATGGCTTTCCTGAAAAAATAGCCGTCATTGCTGCTACCCCGCTTACGATAGGAGGACCCGACTATGTGCATACAGAACCTTTCAGTCGAGTTTGACATTGGCACCGGAGCGAAGTAAGGTCACGCTCTGGCTGCAGTTTTGCTTACTTCGTACTGCTGTTTCGTACTTTCTAGGCTGTCAAGTCCCAAATTCGAAACGCTTCATGGCCAGAACAAAGTCGCATGAGTCAAATATCAGTATGCAGTGGAGCAGTGAAGTGTCAGTGCCAACACTGATGTTGCTGTCTTTGATGATGAGGATGATGATGATGATGATGATGATGATGATGATCTTGCGGATGTCTGTGCTCCATTGGCACATTCGGAGGCGGAATTGCAGTCAGTAACCACGGCGTTTGCTCGAAAGCATTGCACTTTGACCTAAACATAAATGTTTTGGAAGCAAGTGTCTTTCGCCAACCCACCTGTATTCAGAGTATGGCTCGCCGCATAACGTGTTGTGAAGATCACTGACTCGGCGTCATCGTTCATGTAGACGTGACAACTGGTACTGACATAGAAGTCCTGGTTGCCGAAGCAAGCGCTGCCTGCGCCTACCCACTAAGTTAGCTGCATTCCTAACTGCTGTAACTACAGTATGGCAATTAAACTTGGACTCTAAGCCGACGACACATAAAGAAACTCGACAAATTTTACCAACAGTGCCTGTGCAATATAATGCCGATCAACTTCCCAGACGGAATCCTGAAAGCTGAAGTTCTCAGGTGGAGTTAGATCATCAGGCCGGACATGCATTGGTGCAAAACTAACTAGGCTGGATGGGTCAAGAAAATTAACTAACAATAATTGCATTCCAATGCAGCTTGTTTACATTCAGCTGAATAGTGACGTTCGAACTCGGAGACTGCCGAAATTCCGCTACTGTGGTAGTCTCCATGAATATTCAGCTATTGAGAATCCTATCACTTGTCAGAATGGCATGGTGAGACATGACACATCCCAATGCACGTAACCAAGCGGCTCGTTACAAACGGAGCAACCACGGCTGTTTGGATCTACACAGCTTGCTGACACCACTACCTGTGGAGAATCGGACTTGAAAGTCACAAACATACCCACATCAAACCATCACAAATGTTTCAGTGAATCGCCCAGGGGAATTTTTGCTATTTCCAACCACTGCTCAAGGCAAAGCCGACTCCGCTACTATAATCTCACTTCCGCTCTGCCACCCCAGCACACTTCCGCCGAAATGGCGAAGCATTGAACATTCATCAGAGCGCATTCCCGTGGTAATTCACTTAAAGGAACTTTGACAGAATTAACGGATAAGGCCAGTGCTTTGACTTTAAAGGACTGGCACCTAAGCACAGTTTTGCACAATCTTGGATAGACCGGCTGCTGGTTCTCAATGGGCCATTCCACATTTGCCCGTCGACTTTGGTCCTTCGAGTCCACATCGTTATTGGTGGCTTTAACGTGGCACAAGATTCGGCTCCACTCAAACCTTTTGTGGTTCACCGACTATGCGTAGGCTTCCAGCGGATCAACCACTGTTAGCCAGCAGACCCCTTTTAGGTGTCAGCTAACCGCGGTCCGTCAGAAATTCCGTGCGTAGCCTCAGGCTAAGCGGCGGGCATTGACTGGACCTGCAACGAGTACGAGAGGATCACTAAAGTTGCACATTAAGTCTAAGTGGTAAATTATCCTACACCCGTCGCTGTTGACTCCGGCTCGTATTTAATCGGACTCGCATTGTATCGCACGTACCGAATCATCCAATTTCAACAAACTTTAAGTCTCCTCAGTAAGGCAATGAAGTGATTGTCAATCAAGCATTGTTAAGCATCCTTGGAGCCGTAGGGAAAAACCTTCTGGATTAAAGCTTAAGCATATTCAGGTAAACAGGCCAACTTCGTCAGGATGAATGTGAGTGGCCGGATACTTGTTGGATGTTCTACTCATTGATTCCAGCACTATGGATAATTCCAACCGACAAATAACGGACATTTTTCAATTCAACAAATAAACAGCGGGACAACGAGACAGACCGGTCTAATCCGCATAAGATGAGGATTGCACCTTTCGATCACAAAGTAATTTGTCCCCAAGACACACTAGGGTTTTAAAAGACCATTTCTTATTTTGCCAAGCAATAACCATTACATTTCGCTTTATAAGTACAACATGCTCTTACTTGATGATACCCCAGAACCAGTAATCAGACTCTAGGCATCCCACCATCCTTACAGTCACAATTAATCCGAAGGAGATGTTTACCGGTTGTTCTAAGATAGAATATTGAAAAGGGAGAAGCGGATTAGCCCGAGCAGACCAACATCAAAGACACATATGCGAAAGAAACGACGGATCACGGCGAAAATTCCACTCAACCAGAATCGCAGTAAAATCAACCCCCACAGACCGCACGACATGCCAAATCAATCGAAAAAGTTTCCAGACAATATACAATTTTCTAAGAAAGCTTGTTTTCGCAAATCATTGGCTTAAAGAATTCAAATTTTTTAAATGTATTCAATGTAATGCTGAATGCACCAGCCTAAATAAGGCGTCCTCAGTTTTAGCTAAGCGCATTTTAGGATTCATTTTCTCCTTGTTGTGTGTAAATTTGCCATTGGGTTTGGACCGGGATATCTTGCAATTTTCAGATGCTTTGTTTATTCTGTTGTAAGCTGAATCAGCCCGGGATGAACACACTGGGGGCATTACGATGCCCTCCGAAAATTGCTGTAACATTTCATCAACATCGTTAACCGGACAGTCAGGCCAGTTTGGCGGGGGATGTGGTCGATTTCCAAACAGGCTTGTTTACCACACTGCTTTTGACCGGAGCCGGTGACAAGTGTGTCGACGGAACGGAAGTTGAACCGTGACAAATGGGAATGTGTGATGGGGTTGGTTACCGACGTATTCCCCAGACCAGAAATTTTGATTGATGGCCTACTCGTGGCGCTTCTGGAAAATGCAACCACAATGAATCATCGCAGCGTGACACGGTTCGCGTAAACATCAGCGGATTCGATCACTTGTGGGACACGTGGAAATCGATGAAAGCCAAAAGAAGAATTCTAGAGAAAAACTGAAGTTATGAAATAAATGGCAATTTAAGTGCCAATGGAGTCGTGCTAGCTAAACGTTGATTCCACAAACCATCAGAGGAAAGGTGGAACCGCAGAAAGGATGGAGGAAACACAGTTCGAAAATGCAGATCGCATTCTACAAATTCTAAGA
The DNA here is from genome assembly GCF_000715545.1 of Opisthorchis viverrini. Taxonomy (NCBI): domain Eukaryota; kingdom Metazoa; phylum Platyhelminthes; class Trematoda; order Opisthorchiida; family Opisthorchiidae; genus Opisthorchis; species Opisthorchis viverrini. The sequence goes on along the minus strand of NW_008752014.1, from coordinate 189,888 downwards.
AGCCAAAAGTCATCTAGTTGCATTTCTGTCAAATGTTGTATCTGTAATATAATTCAAATGAATCGTGGCCGTCTAATTAAATCGTCAGGTTTACACATAAACGGGAACGATTTACTACGAAGCAAATATAAGTAAAAGACAAAAGCAATCCTGCATGTGAAGTTGGAAAGAAGATTCGTGAACGTGTAAACATTCGTGCGTCGCAATATCGGAGGACCCCTTCTAAGTGTATTTAAATTTCATGAATAGTGGGGAGACTTTGAAGTTGAAATTATGGATTTAGTCTAGTTGAGCGGCCCATTAGTGATAGCTCAACGCACTATGTATCTGTACGAATCTTATCTTTGTACCAATAGCCTGGTGAGTTCATACGAAACAGATGAATCCGTGGATTTGAGGCAACTGACGCGTAAGATGGACGTCGGAATGCAAGCTCCACAAACCGCAGGACTAATTGCGTATATTTCATCTTTATTAGTCCTGACCTGAAGTTGTAACCTTGTTTGTGGTTGGGATTGTTTGTTTGGGATTGTGTGCTGCAATGATCCATTAGGCTTTACTGGATGGAACTCAGTTCCTAGACGTTCACCCATGCCAGGAAGGCCATTGGGGAGCAGTCCGAAGAGGAACGGCGAGTAATCATATTACAAGGAGTTTGAAAGCGGTGAAGCATCTCCCCTAGGCGAAAAACATGTCCATATTTATGGAAGCGGTGATGCTGCTTTCCCCCTTGGGGGAGGACCGGTTAGAAAAGGTCGTCCCCAAAGACTATACGCTCCGATCGCCCAACAGTTGACCGTGACTACCGGCGCATTATTGAATACGGTCGAAATACTTTTAAAATCGAAGAGCCCGGTGCTGCTCAAAAGGCACCTGCTGTGTGCAGCCGCCCTAGGAGTAAGGCAGTTATGCCTTACGCCCTGCGCCCTCAGGCTAGACCGGCTCCCTGCAGCCAAGTGGGCCAGACTTTTGAGTCATTGGTTTCGAGTAGGGTCCCACAAGAAAACCCTAACAACCATTGTCTCGCGGCCCAGACTTCTGAGTCAGAGGCTAGGTGCAGGGCCTCCGAACGAAGCTTTACATCCTCCCACTGCCTTGTGGGTCAGACTTCTGAGTCAAGGACTCAAGATGGGGTATATCAACTAAAATCCTTTCTTCGGCATGGGCAGTCGAAAAGTATCATTTTCCCTCGCAACTCTTCGCACATCTGCCTTCTCTCAAAGTTTGTCCCTACCCATCGTACAATGCAGCACAATCAATCCATCTGCCAGTCCCCTATCCATTACACCGTGTCTAAACATTCGCCCAGAAGAATACACTAAATTAATCACTTAATAGCCCCAAAACATATGATCCACTTTGCAGCCATCAATGTCGGTTCCCTGATTCAACTGAATCGGCCAATCGGTCAAAAAAAGGCAAGTGTTTATGGAACAATATGCGTAAAAAAACGGAATGGCGTTTCATTTCCTCATTCGTCATCTTGAACGATGAGCTGAGCACTTCAAACAACAATTCGGCTGGTCTTCTTCAACACAACCGCTGGAACAACCAACTGGGCGCGAATGAAACGTGGACACCAAACCACCATGAGCAACCGAAATGCAGCGTGATATATCAATCCTGAAGCGTGACGAGGCACCTGGCCCGGCTGGTCTACAGCCCGTGCTCTTCAATAAATGTGATGAGGTCCTGGTGAACATTCTGACGACCGTACTGCAGAAGATTTGGAACAAATACATAATACCAGCCGAATGGAGCTCCTCGAAAATCATCCCAGTTTTCAGCACAAGAATGTTATGCGAAAGCCATGGTGTCATCTTTCTTGTGTCTGTCACATCTAAGATGCCCTGTGGGATTATTTAACATGGGTTGATTGATTATCGGAGTGGACGGAGTCGTGAAAATAAAGCTGGGTTTCGCCCTGGCCGAAGATCCATTGCCTGTATCTTTAGCTTGGTGCAAATTCTTGAACAGCGCCACTCCCTCAGGCGTCACACTTTGGTAGTTTTTCTTAAGCTGAAATCAGCTTTTTGACGTTGTCGATCGTGAGAAGTTTGGCGTTGTCGGCGATGAGGAGTGTCCCTTCCGAATTCATATCCCTTGTGAGGGCACTGTATGCGAAATCCTATGGGCCCGTACGAGTATACGGAAAGCTTCCGCCTGGGTTCTCCAAGTCCGTTGTTGTAGAACTTTGCTGCTCACACTCACCCCTCGCTTTCAACTTTTTTATTGCTGTGACGCATGAAATTTCTTTGCCTTCCTCCACTCGCTACCTCGGGGAGGGGGGGGGTTGAAATGTTCCCAGGACGTTCCATCACAGATATAGGGTACCCGGACGATATTCCCTCCTGAGCTCAGATTATTGCCAAATGTAGATGGTTTTAAATTGCCTAGATAAATCTGCGACCCGGTTTGACATGCGATTCAAGCATGCAAAGTGTAAATCGTTGCTATAAGATTGGGTTTAATCATATACAAACCTAATGCTTGCAAATAAGCCAGTCGACTTCGTAGATAAATTTCCCTTACCTGGACAGTTGTTTAAGCCCCATGGAATGGCTGAAGATTGGAATACTTCTCGCACCTGGAAGGCTAGACCAGCTTTGCCTACATACGACACCTATGTCTTCGCCGTGACGTTAGTTTGTCCGTCAAGGGCAGAGTTTACACTGCACCGGTGCGATTCCTACTGCTTTACGGGTCAGAGACATAACCTCTGCGCGCAGAGGATATACGGGCGATGTCACTGTTTGACCATCTGTGTCTCCAAAGCAGTGGTCTAATCTCGTGGGATTAACGTTTTTGAGGTACACCAGATGACCTTATGAAAAAAGAACTCTCCGGTCATAGATGAATTACTAATGTTTCCTAGATTACGACGGTTGGGACATTTACTCCGCATGCCAGAAGGCCGTCTGCCTCGCAGAGCCCTTTTTTCCAAGCCTTGTACTGAGTGGAAGCGATCGAGAGGTGGACAATATATGACCTGGCAAAGAACCACGGAAACAGTAACCAGCAAACCTAATCGGGACAACTACCACCTCCCCGGATGGGGACCCCGGGACTCAACTTACCAATAGATATAAACACTGGCAGAAGTGGCCCAATCGCCCAGTTAGTGGTGCCCGATCAATCAGAGCTATCGCCTTCAACACACAGCTACCCTATTTCCGAACGAACTGAACCCGTCATCGCCTCCAAGGCTTAGCTGCATGCCCCACACTCTCCCATTTTTCGATGATCCATGTATTCATTAGTTTACTCATCCCCTTATTTATTTATTCGTCCATCTATTCACTAATACATTCATTCGTTCACCTATTCTATTATTTCATTCATTTCATGGCCAATTGATAGTGTCAGACGATGGTGATTCAACAACGATCAGCTAAACTTTCAATACCCATGTTTGAAAAAAGACAGACTTCTGTAGAATACCTTATAAGAAAAAATGTGTCTGAAATCGAATTACGGGGAAATCATCATACCTTTAATCCATTAGTTACCAAGATTTTTTATCCGCAAGGTGCTGATGCACTTTATTATGGACTGAAGGTTTCAATGAACTATTCACTTAAGAATGTCCGAGAAACCCTAGTCTATTGACGACAGGACATGCGGAGTGGAATTTCAATATTTTATTTTATTCTGTTTTTCACCACAAGAATAGATAATATCGTATCCCTCTTCCTCACTGAACTATGGTTGACTAGACTTGGCTTGACTGGAACGATTAAACGCATAACAGAATTAGTCCGAAAATTTCAAGATGAGTTTGATTAAAGCTAATGGGACTGAAGATAGGATGGAACAACGTACGATATGTCAAAAGTTCCCCGGTTCGGAATAGGTGGTTTTGATTTTTTCTACATAACATTACGTAGTTTGGTAAGTTATATTATGTCGTGGCTGGTACCTGAGTGTTCCGGGTAGAAGCAGAATCTGTCTTCAATAATCTTGGTGACTGGTGCACGGTGACTTCGCTAGTCTCTCATTACTGATACGCGATTGTAAGGCGTTTGCCCTTTTAACCAAACCTCAAAAAAGGCGCCAGACATCATAAAAAGGATGAAAAGTCATTACGCTTGCAAGACGGTTACTTTTGAACACTCTCATACGAGGTGACGGTCATGTTAATAAAGTGCCAAATTCACCCCGGTAGAGGGATGACTGCACCTAAAACATTTTGGTTTGTGGGTCTTACGGAAGACAATTTCTGAAATAAAAAACTGGAGGCCCAGAACATTTAACATGAAGGAATATATTCCTGGATGAGATATTCCACGTGACATATAACACTTCCTTATCGCAATCCTTCCTGGTATGATGACCCAGGAAGACGGAAACACGTACGGCACGTAAATAGTCGCTTGAAAACAGGCACGGAAGGGGCATACTAAAATTACTCTTCGTAAACGATCACTGGGTAGCGAATATACACTCATTTGCGAACTAATTTGGTTTTTCGAGAGACTCACCTGGAACCCAGCTGAATCTCTCGTTTGTGATGTTCTCAGGCAACTGAATGTGCTGCACCAGGCCGCTTCATGTTTCAGTCGTTACGATATTCGAGATATCGCGATACATGTATATATTTGTAATGTACTACTCATAAAGTTGCTGAAAATCCGCCGACAGCCCACGACCAATTTCGCCCTTTTCGGGGCTCATCAGGTAGGCGCAATCTCCGGATTTCCGTCAACCTTATGTTCTACTTGAAACCAAATTGCACGAAATTAGCGAATATACACTCATTTGCAAACTAATTTGGTTTTTCAGCAGCCTTTTTAGTAGTACGTTACAAAGATATACATGTACCGCGATATCTCGAATATCGTAGCGACTGTAACATGAGGCGGCCTGGTGCAGCACATTCAGTTGCCTGAGAACATCACAAACGAGAGATTCAGCTGGGTTCCAGGTGAGTCTCTCGAAAAACCAAATTAGTTCGCTGTAATTGGCTAATTTCGTGCAATTTAGTTTCAAGTAGAACATAAGGTTGACGGAAACCCGGGGACTGCGCCTACCTGATGAGCCCCAAGAAGAGCGAAACCGGTCGTGGACTGTCGAAGGATTTTCAGCAACCTTATGAGTAGTACATTACAACGATCGATGGGTACTTTCCAAGTAAATCGGCTGATGAGCAGACAGTCTTGCACCAGCTGAGGTCACATACTGAGGCGAAGTAACCAGATCCACGGCTAAACAATTTCGTCGTGTAATTGATTGTTATTCGGACAAAGGAAACCAAAATCGGTCGCTAATCATCCTCAAACAAAGTGGCTCTCTCGTCGAGGAGCGGATAGTGCTGGTCAAAATATGGATGAAACAGGTGAATCGAGCGCTGTACTCTTTTTGGTCGCAAGATCTGGAGGCTCATAACTGTGCACTGCTTCATTGTGAGTGACTTAATCCTACGACAAAAAGTTACTAACCGGTACATAAAATGTCAACCCAAACGGAAAACACACTTTTGATTGGCTGATTATCCAGTACACACGTCACACTACATGTAATACATCTCTCTCTTTCCATTGGACTCAAAGTTCACACTGGTGCAACTCCACACAAAACTGTTTCGTGAACACAGACTTGTTTCGGCAAATACTCCCATTTGGATGCGTATTTGGTTTTAATGGGACACCGAGCTATCCAACTCGTATCAAGTAGAGCATAAGATTAACGGAAACTCGGGGGCTGCACCTACTTGATGAGACCCAAAAAGAGCGAGACCGGTCGTGGGCTGTCAGACTTTTCATCACACTCCTGAGAAGTGTGTTGCGTCTGACTGTTTTCATGGTGGTTGTTATACTATTTCCATACCCCCACGTAGTTGCCAATTTTATAGGCATTAACATGGTCACGGATATGCTAAAAGCACGGGACTGCTTGCTCCATTTACCGTGCAAATGAAAAGGTGAATGGATGTTTGAATAAATCTCCCCATCAGGCGAAAGAAACATGCTGACGTTCCACTACAGCCTAGTAATTGGACGAGATAGCTCAGTGGTTAGAGCGCGAATCTACTGACCAGAAGGTTTGTGAATCGAAACCAGCCTCTGAATTTCGACTTCTCTCCGGGTTTGGGCGTCCTGGCAGTTTCCCATACTTCCTGCATACTTCCTTCGGGTATCATGGCAACCAGGCAGCGAAAGAGTTTGAATAGAGAGTAGTTGATTGCTTTCGGTGTGCATTTATTTTAAATGCCAACATTTCAGTTCACGTGATTCCATGCCACAATATGAAGAAAATACGAGTTTCAAATTCTGTCCGGTTTGCGAATTGCAAACACGCAGTGCACTGTGTCCTCCTTTGATACATGCAAGTAGCTGATCAATCACGGTATGATAGAATTCCCACTGTCTTCACTGTTTAATGATTCATCCGTCTGCATTGTGCTAGGGTGATTTTGAGATTCAATCACTCTGGGGTATGTGATTTTGTCAAACGATATTTGGTTAAATAATGCCTTGAGGCTGTCCCAGTGGATTAAAGGGAGCACATGTGCACTAGGCTTAGAAATTATTGAAAGCATAGGACGTCCGCTTCATTTATGTTCTGTATTGTTTTACATACTCCAGTGGGCTGCATATTCGTTTAGCTACGTCTCTGTACCAGAAAGGGGATGAAATACTGAAGTTGACGAAATCTGTTCACTAGGAAAGCCATACTGATGTTAACGAGAGTCTCAAATAAGTCTCTCGTCGTGGTATACTTCAGGTGGATATAGTGCATAAGGGCAGTTTTGTTGGTATAATGTTCGGAATTTCACAGTATAGTTTCTTGACATAGCATTGCAATCATATGTTCGCTGTGAATACGTTATCAAGAAAGGTTTTAGTAGTATATTATGTCTAGGAAAATATTCTGACATTATCAAGGCAAAGTATGCTTAATAGTCATATGTCTAAATAAACTTAACCAAGGAATACTTAGTTCACAGATAACCTACTACGATAAACTCGAAAATTTTATTGTGCACGGACTAACAGTGAGGAAATCGAACCTGAATTAAGTAAGCCGCGCTGGAATATATGACTTTCGACGTTACTGGCCAATCAAAAGAATAATCCAGATTAGGCAGACTAATCTGTTGGGGAAAATACGTCAGATGTTCGTTGCTTCCCTCAGCTTTGGATTGCCGATATTGATCACTTTGAACATTTATATGGAAAAATTATGTGAAAAATAGTAGCTGGGAACTTATAAATATGTGACGGTTGGCCAGGTGAGTGTCAATCTATCCGCCAAATTTGGTTATAAGATGGTAACTTTTTGTCGCCAGCCGAAAAAATCAATACGCGATTAGATATGCACAACAACAATATGCAATGTCACCTTATCGTTTTGAGTTACGAAAATAAAAATGACTTTTCCCTAAGCGGGATGGCACACTCTACGGTATTCTGATTAGTAAAATAGGGAAACTGCCGTGAAAGGTGCATGCATTCTAGCCACATTTATAAGACACACGTTCAGGCAAAGCCTCGGAACTATGGATTATGAAACACACTATCTCTTGGCTTGAACCAATCTGCATGAAATGCTTGGGATTTCCAGCAAAATGGTAAACATTTTCATGTGGAGGAGTCTAGCTGAATAAATCGAGTCCCTTGGACTTGTGTATTACTGGAATCCGTGGTAAAGTTCGCCGCACTAAACGTTCGAACTAGTTTCATCATAAAAATATTTGTTACGTTTCATTTTTGGACCTCAGAAGCGTTGTACTCGCACATGCTTACTGAATACTAGGTCTACATGGATGCTTAGCATCTGATGTGAACGAGTGGTTGGACAACTAGGCCCCTGCGTATACTTCCGCTATCACGGGTTGCTTACGTGGCGTCGGATATGATACTCCGCATGGGTCTGTAGTTACAACGCACGAAGGAACTAGTTCGACAGACAAAAGGGAGGGGACCTGTCGAATGATATCGTGTGGCCTAACCATGATCACATTGCACCACATTCCAATAATTGGCTATTGAAATCTTGCGTCCATTCGGTAAAACATCTAATATGCATACTGACATTCGGAATCCCTGTCCGGGATACAACGATAGTTAGAGCGTTCCTGTCCCATCTCAACTAGGGGAGTATGCTTACTTCTTAGGTCACAAGTGAACGCTTGTAAATGGCTGTCACGTGGTCATCCCAATCTAGTGGTTTACACTCAGTCCACACTGCGTGACTGTAACTTAGCTTCCACTTCCTTGAGGATAAAAGTCACGCTGAAACCGAAACAGACTACGTTGTGCTTGCCTCTGCGGCCCTACCATGGATCTTCGACATCAGTTTGTGACTGATTACACGTTAGTGTGTACCAACCTGATCAGGCATCAGAGAAACTATCAAACCTCGATCTTAGTTGAATGAAAGTTTCTAGAAGTCTTTCAGTATAAACACGTTGACAGGCCAACTCAAGGCGGAAGTCTCACAAAGAACCATCAAGCTAGATAACTGTTTCGCAGTCAACAGCATCTAACTGATCGATGAGCGTGGCGCTACTTCCGGACAAGACAACTTCGCAGCCTGTCACTGGAGCACTTCGACAGCTGAACGAAAACACTGTTCTCATTGGATGGTGCATATCTTTGGGTCATTATGATCAAGTTTGGCTGCGTGTATTCAATGAGGAATCTTAAAAATTGCACACCTCGCAAAGACGTCCATACACTGATAAAGCATTATAGAGATACGTTCTAAATTAACTAATTACTAAACATAATTTTACAGCTCTTCAAATGTGTTTCCAGGTGATCACGTTTCGCCTCATAACGAAACCAGTTCAAATTAGTAAATAAAATGCCGGCAGTAGGGTGAAGCCTCTATGAACTTCTTGCGAATTTTTTGAGGGAGTAAGTAAGTAAGGATCTTTTGCTATTGAAAATCTTTCGAGTCCCACGTTTAACGTAAGCTATTTCTAAGACGAAATACCCGAAACAAGTGATTCAGTCAGAACTGACGCCGGATCCTGCTGTGTTCCAAAATGCCCTCTTAGTGTTACTGAGACCCGAGAAACCGTGGCATTTCAGATTCGCATATACAAACAATATGTAGTGTGAATTTTCACGAAGACTGTTGCCGATGGATACGAAGTCTCCCAGTGTTACTTCATTTAGAATAAGAAGCATGCCATTCTCAAACATGGCAAAAACAAAAGGGCTATTTGGCTTTTGAGAATTCTTCGCTTTCCAGAAATATGAATTTCTTCTTAGTGATGATGTACGAAACGGTAGTTTACATAGCAGTGGGTAAAGGAAATGTAAGCGTTTTTACCGTCACTTCCTACCTTCAAAGCCAACTAACATCACCCAACAACTTTTACGGTGGGGCACAAGCAGGTTTTCAACTCGCAACATATCATGCTTTATTATGACTAAGTTCACACCCCAAAAAATAAGAATCCGTGCGTTACCCCAGCGATTTGAAACAGCCGCGGTATGTCTCAAATGGTGGATAATATCGGGAAGCTAGTAGGTGCAGAATGTAACCAGTAATGGATTCAACATCTTTAGAAATGCCCTTTTATTTTTAGAGCTCGCAGAACTAAAGAACCCGTTCCCTGCAGTCTGATAGTCCTTGGTCTGAAACATAACTGACTTTGTCACAAAATTTTTCTCCACCACTAGCTTTCAATTCAGGGGGTTAATATGTCTCCGGTGGTTAATGAGGCATTTTCTTGTAGAACTAGGTCTGCACTTGGTGAGCTAATGTTTGCGCACCTTCAGTAAGTGGGGGATAAATGCACTGCTATTAGGCAACTCAACCCCAAATGATTAAGTCTTCAACCACTGACCGATAGGTCACTGGTTCAAACTCTCCGGTGCGTATTGCTGATGCTTACAAACAGCCGTGTAGTAATTTTCGGCTTTTCAGCATAGACTGGCTTCACCGACAGGACCAAACCTCAACTGCAGATTCTGAGATCTCTTCATATAACGGGTAGTCACTTACATTCTTCGATGTTTGAGAATTCGCCCAAACCTCAACTGTAACAATTTTACGGTTTTCGTTAAAACTATGATTATATTGTTGTAGGTGGTGCTTCTTCCATTGAACGGCTGTCAGCTTCTATGTCTTCAGAACGATGGATGTAGGATAGTGTGATTGCTTGCCCCATACCTTTTGGTCCTAAGTAATTTCAACTTTATTCGCAAAGGAAGCATGCAGTCGGATACTCATAACTTCTAGGAAGATGGGTTTCACGCAGCCGTTTCAGCTCCATGCAGGTACGTTTTGTTAAATACTAATACAAGGCACATGGATATGATGAAGATGAGTGCTTCCGTTTTAGTCACAGAGTGGCCACTGATTCGATAGAATGTAAAATTACTAAGGTGGAATGTTTGAGTAGTCATCTTTACTCACCAAAGTGAGCGGAAGGAAAAGTTATTCATTTTATGGCCTGTAAAATGCCACTGCCTATTCCTGCATGATCTAGGTAACTGGCGTTGGAGGTAACGTTTGACATAATCCATTGTGTTCGCCTTATTACCTGGCTATTAGTGTATAGACCTTGCACTTTCGGAAATTGGTATTCCTGAGGGCCTTTCATCATACGAACCAAGACAGCGAGGCTGCATAATCAAATGTTCTTGGAGGCGCCCCTGGTCGAATATCCCTCACATGTATTGGGAGGGTAAAACTTAGAAGCATTCATATGTAGGTCGGATTTTCGTTTTAAGTTTCTGCAAATGCGTCCGTAATAGTAAAGGTGGTTAGTTTACTGGATCCGGTCGTTTTAGGAGTTTAGCTCAAAAGTCATTCTGAACACTTCGTATAATAATGTTGGGTGGGCGTCAGGTGATAGCATGTCTGTACAATTTTTTAACAGATTCTCATGGCGCGGATTTTCTAAAGCTTCAGTTCGCTACATCACACTCAAAGGGAGTTTAAGTTATGCAGAAAAGATAAACCCCATGCAGATGTTCTAATTCTGCCTAGAACCATCCTTCAGAATTTCCAGCCAATTCCGAATAGTAATTCGAACGCACTACTGATCAGACAACATTACTCGATGTTAACTGGAATGCTGGGGTTCAGAATTTTACAAATGGTCAGTAAAATGAGGAATTGTTGAACCAGTGGGGCGGATACGCTCGAAAGTCTTGATGTCAATGCTTCCTCGATATGCACAAACCTGGTCAGCAAACTACATGATAGAATCAAAATTGGCTTGTTCGCTGAGCTGGGCAATTTGGTTGCAAACGTTTCATCACCAATCGAGGTGACATCATCAGTGCGTAGTTGTGCGTAGCGCACAACGCACAACTACGCACTGATGATGTCACCTCGATTGGTGATGAAACGTTTGCAACCAAATTGCCCAGCTCAGCGAACAAGCCAACGACCATCTACGCCACCTGAGCTACCGACATTCTCCTCTATAGAGAATCAAAATTGGAATCCTGGAGATAGTTCTTTCCAGTTTCCGGAACTCTTTTCAAACTTTCAGTGGAATCACTAAGTGTTCCGTTTACCAGAACGTATTAAGTTCTCCAGTTACCTTCTTAGCAGCTCATTTTACCTCAATGCCGAAACTGTGACAAGGTAAACAAAGAAGGGCTGTAATAGTGCAAACGGGTTTAAGGTGAACGAAAGCATAGTGATCCATGCTACTTTAAGATGGACAAAGTCGAACTTGTGAGGAATTCAAAAATGCAGTGGATTTTGGATAGGACATCACGGCATCAGGGTATCAATATCCCAAGACCATAAAAGTTAGTAAATGCGGTCGGAGCAGATTCAATCTCTTGAAAACTACCTTATATAAACGATTTTAAGACATCTGTTTAGGAAGAATGCATAAAACACAGAAAGAGGGATCGAGTTGAAGATATGCAGACTACTGATTCCCTTTTTGTCTTCACTCACAATCCTGTCATCCGTTTTAAGTAATGCAAGCTAGTTGTTAAAAAAGTTGAACTGTGCATTGAATGTACAATTGCCTTGATTATTTAAATGCAAGGGCAAGTTAACATAACTACAGATAGCATGAAGGAGCCATCACTGATCGGTTTCATTTAATAGCAACTGCAAGTGCTACACCATTGAGTCTACACACGACTCGTTGTGGAAAACGAATCAGGTGATGAGATGTGCAAATGGTATTCCAATGTGCTTATTTCGAAGTTATGTAACAGGTATGTGTAAAGGAGGTAACCACTGAGGTTCAGTTTGAGCTCCAAGTATCCTGACTTATCAGCTGAATTGACATCACCTGCAACGTTAATGGTTTTCTGTGCTTCTCAACTTCTGATCAACTTTGCTCTAACCAGATACCAGAAAGAAACCATGATTCCCAATTCCTAATCTAATCTTTCGCGTTCCGGTGTGTTTTGCTCTTAAGTTTCCCTCAAAAAACACTCATTAGAATGCAACACGTAGGAGATTCGTAGTTGAACTGGACAGTGAAACTTCATGTTTGAAAATGTTAACTATTCTGCTTATATTTTTCATGCAGCATTCCCCTCTTTTGTTTAACAATTCGTAGTTTATAATAATTCCGTTGTTTTCAATATATTAATAAAAGCCTCCATCCAAAAGCTCCACGATGTTTAAAGGAAATTATCCAGTATTTTGCTTTTTTTCAGAAAAATCCCCATATGCTTTTATTTCACTTGGAAGGAAGTAATCACCGCATCAATTTTTGTGAATGAAAATTCTTCTCTTGTGTATAAACTTCCATGCAAAATTTGCCGTAAAAATCGATGATTTTTTCTTTTTTTTTCAATGAAACATTTTATCTGATACAACTCCATTAGATCGAAAAGTTGGATTTTTGTGCTTTTCTCTGTGATCAGTAATTTTACTGACAGAAGAACCAGACTCGAGACAACAGATGGGTGGAAGTTTGTCTCTGTGAGCGTGCAGACGAATGAATTAGATGGAGTTCCCGAGGTAATCTGTTTTGACGGAAGCGGAGGACAAAGCGTGCGATCAAGCTATTCAATCGACCAACAACATTGAATGGATGATTGCACACCAGACGGATCACTCCGTAACAATTCCATTCTCAGTTAGCTGACTGGAAATTCGATGTCGACCATAGAGCGTGAGCAAAAGCAATTTGTTGTCGATGAGAGCGCAATTAAGGCAGTTTGATAGCAGTAGATCCTCTGTAGTGCCTCCACTTAATTAGGCTTTGTCACAAAGTGAACCGAGGTGAAAGTGGAAGGGGTAAAGATTTGGCTCTGAAAATATGACTGTTATGAGGTTTTGTAATTCATGGGAGAATTAGAGATTTGAGACTTCACCACCTCCTTGCAACAGCTCTGATCCTTTCTTTCATGACTGGAAGTTCAGTGCTGCCTAATGCTCAGGTGGATTTTCCTCGGACATTTTTCCCATTCCTTTCAAAGTTCAGAATTCCTAACCACATATGACGACTATCCGAAACTAATTTGACACTTATGGGTCGCTAATTGACTCGACTAAGCGAAAAAACAACGGCATTTGAATGTTGCCCTAAAACTAGGCAGAAAACCATTCCTTACTTCCCAAACCTTTTACATTGAGATAATAATCCGTTGAGATGAGTTCGACTTACGGTGACCAAAGTGTCATAAGTCGGAGGCCCTGTAACAATCCCTTGTTACCATCTTGTATATATATATTTATATATATATATATGTATTTACGAATCAAATACAGCATCGTAGGTTACTTTGGCTACCACTGTCAATTTATGTCAATTCATGCGCATGAACATACACACACCTAAAGTGCACTTTATATTATTACCGTTCATCTCGACCCACAGGTGTTGCCAATTTGCGTTGGCAGGTTTTCTATTCACTGATAACTTCGAGGGCTACAGTGATCGGACTATTATTCCCATTCCGACGCCGAAGTGGCTAGCGGTGAGGCAAAGATTTGAGTAGTTGTGATGTGACTAGTCACAATATGTGGCGGTCCGAAGGCAAGTCGTGCTTGATGATGTTGCTAGGGTACTGGGACACTAAAGTGCTTTCCAAGGAAACTCGGATTCATGAATGTGTTGACACGGGTGGATTGAAAAAATAGTCCCTAGCAGTGCAAATTTTAATCGCTCAACAGATGACCGTGATCAGTGGTGTAGTAACTAGTTCGGTTACAATATTTCTTAATTCTCAGAACTCCTTGCGGTTCAGAAGGCATGTGCTGCAGACAACATCATTAGGAGTTTGAAATCCGCGTTCCACTGTCTGTGGTTCCATGGTAGGCCAATTTTCGCCACTAGCTGTACCGAATTTCTGAACTGTTAGCTTCTAACAAAAACCACTGCTCGGCGTCTTGATGGTAAGACCAGAGGGTTGAAGGCGCTCTAGGCAGATTATTTCAGTTTAGTCCAAAATCGCACTCAGACATCAAGAAATACAATGATCTACAGAACTGCGAGTAAGCACGAAAAATCTTGTGTACAAAACCTATCCACCCGAGAACTTGTCACCGTAGTGTTAAATGATAATTGCGGCAATTGCGAACAGCGGACGGAATTTACTGTGGAGAACAACAGTACGACATTGCGCGAGGCAAAGTCGCGGTAGGTGCACGAAACAGCCTCAACCGAAGAACAGTGACAAAAAAAGAGCAAGCCAGCACAAGGGTTTTATTTACATTTCTGAGCTTTCATGGACACGAATTGTTTTCCTGAGGAGACCGGAAAAGTGTTTTACATCAAACTTTTTTGGAGTCATTTGCCCAAGAGTAGCTAGCCACAATCCCCGATTGGATCAATATTGATGACGCCGAAAAAATAATTTGATGCATTTTGGAATCGATTCAGTGGATGGCAATTACCAACGTTGTTTGTCCGTTAGTACATCCCTGAAGTTGGCGATGTTTCGCATATGGCTTTGTTCTGCAAATATCCAGCAGCCAAATCGATTCACCAGAGAATAATGGACAAGAACATAATACTGACCGCGTAATCGTAACCATGAGGATCGAAGGACAGAAGACAGCTTTTATAGGGTTGCTAAAGAAGGTTGGATAACACATCATCGTTTTATGGTGGATTCAGCTGATAATACATTGAATGAGAGATTCAGCAAAGATTCACTTGTCTCCCATAAGCACCGACTCAGATTGCGAATGAGCAGAATTTAAAGTGGTTCTTCCAGCCAAAATGGTGTGGTGGAGGATAAAACGGAAGCAACTTTGTTGTGCGGGTAAGCGCGCGTCATGTTGAGTAAACTATGTCATTTTGGAATTAAGCAGCAGCTTACGAAAAAAGGTGTGGTGAGATTACAGGACTTTTTTTTAGCCAAATCTATGGGAGTAATTGGGCTCTAAAGAAAATTCACACATAATAAGCTGTACTGGAACTGACGAGAATAACGAAATCAGCGCAAAAAATTCGTTTTGATGGCAGTGGAACCGTGATTTCATTCAAGATCTGACAAAGCAACGCAACATCTTCAGAGTCCCCAAAAACTGTCAAACCTGACTGCTAAATCCACTGATTAGCAAGAGATGAATGGTTTAGGCGGGTCAAAGGACGAATTACAGATGAAACGCATTAAGAAAACCTAGTCTCAAGCAAATCGCCGTCTCAATAAAGAGTTGCTAAAAACACTGGAACAAACATATGGACCAGAAATCCAATACCCACACCTTGCTAATCACAGGCGGACTCGTCGAAAATTCACATGATCTGATGATACACTGGCTATGCGGCATTGTTCAGTAGCCTGTCGGAAGCTGAACCAGTCAACTGAACCAGTTACCGCCGTGTACGGTGGGGAATCATGTAGACAATTATCCAGCAATGAAGGGAGTTTAATGACTTCTCCGATTTTATACGGAATGTTCCTGAGGAATGTTGCTGATTCAGATGCATGTGTAGGATTGCCGGCTTTTTTTTCTCAGTGATACGAATGCAAGAGAACTGAAACTACAGCCAACCGCCAAATGTCCCAATTACTGACCTCTGTGAGGTAAACAAACCTGCACTGTGAATCGTTCCTCGGAAGATGGGCTCTCTAAAGGAATTTTTCGTACCGTGTTAGATCATTTCGTCCTGGGATAAAAGTTAGTGCTTGAGATCGTACAGCCGCGTTTCTAGATTTTAACAATATGGAACTTTATCAGGGCTAAGGCAACAGTGCTCAGCTTCCAGGTAAGTGCAACGTATGCGAAGACCTTTCCGGATTCAAAGAGTACACCTATGCGATTACCGTTGAAAACCACCCCAAAATCAAAACGATTTCTTGCAAAACGAAGGCCAATCATTTGAAGATCCCCATACTAACTTCGTCAATCCATATTTCGATGCCCAGCTGAAGCGTCCAACAACATCATTTACTGCATAACTTTCTCGAGTAGCTTGTATCTTCTCCAGTGGCCAAAACTCACAGGGACAAATGGCAATGGGCTGGTGTTTGACGTAGATTTCTTTCGACTTGGCTATATTTTAGACACCATCTAAGCAACTTACGAAGGATTGAAGTTGGGCATGTCGAAGGCCAAAGTGGCAATCTGAAGTTCTCAGGCTAACATTGGATGCTAATAAATAATCAGTCTGAGATGTATCGTGCAACCCTACTGTCTACTCTTCTATATAATAGAGAGACATTGCCTGCATACCGGCGACATGTCCTAATCAACGGTCAGGTTTATGAGCAATGGCTGAGGAAGGTTGCTTGTGTCCCCTGCTTAAACCGGTTATGCGATATCAAATTCTTTTAGAAAACAAAAGTTTATAGAATCGGCAACATTCTGATCCATTAGTGATACATCCAGTTTGACACAAACCTTATGTTTTGCAGTGAATATCATCAGACGTCCACCTGCCAAACTGCTGGTCAGGTACATCAGTAATGGATGTCAGCCAAACAGTACTCCTCCTGGTTCTTCTGCGTAAAGGAAAAAAGCCCAACCTAGTTCCACTCCATGAGGGTAAGGCAACGCAAACTATTCAACACTACGAAGCATTCATTGTGCAGAGCTTATAGAAGACAGATTGGTTGGATCGGTGTAGTTTGAATTGCGTTCAATTAGAAAAGATTGTGAAGCAAAACATTTTTCAACAATTATTTATGGGGCTATATTTATACAAATCATTGCAAACCAAAGGGGGAGCTAGTTCAAATATATTCATGGAAGATCATAGCTAAATCAGTGGAAGTGCAATCCATGGCTTCATCCCCTCTACTACACTGGATTACTCCTAAGTATAAACTGATTCACACCTTGCAGTCTACAAAAGGTTCGTACGAAACAACTAAATAACTGACAGTCTCCTGCACACTCCTACAATATTTCTCAAGCTATGAGCCTCCTACTGTAAAAGCTTGGGTTAAAACTACCCCCTAAAAACCTGACAGCAAAGATTTTAGGTTCGTCTTTCTCAGCTTAGTGTCTACGTGATGTATGTGCTTATGTAAATCACAGGATGCCATTTTCCCACCCAGGTTTTTCTGGTTTAGACTTATTATTGCAAATAATACTCGAGCTAACCAAGAACAAACAGTCTAAGCTAACACAAGAGTTGTTCTTCTTGAAATGGACCGCCTTTCGTTGGTTCCTTTTGAGGCACTTCATCAGTTGACTAAGAACACCTGAATCCGACATATTTTGTGAGCAACATATATGAACGGATTTGTGGCGATTTACGCTTTTTCTTGTAACATAATTCGGAAAAGCACTTTTGAGAGAGCGAACAAAGCGCGTCAGTTTCAACGTTCTGTTGTTTCGTCTTCGTTTCAACCAGTAATCGACGTAGGAACCTGAGCTCAAACAAGTGGGCTAGCACGAATTCAACCAAATTTAAGAATGACACCTGATGCCACTGTAGGATATGGAAGTTTGCCGAAGTTTTTTTATTTTTCCATTCACGATAATATATCAAGCAGATAAGAGGGCAGACGTAAAATCAAATCATGGCAGAAGTGGTGTGGCAAAACCTTCACCTATCCTAGATAACGCTCTCAACTAGAAGCGCGGGGAGTGCCAAGAAATGCCATAGTTTTCCAAAAATATTTCGCTAGCATCCACAAGATTTATTTTGCCGGTTGTATTTTGCGGGCATTATTTAAATAATGAGTGAAAAGCCAGGAAATAGGAACATACACAATCTCACTTTCCTTAAGCGGTTCCACAAGAACAACAAATCTCCCAAATCTCTTCACACTACCAACAACTACTATAGTAAATCTTAGTTAGCTTGTGGCGAACGATACTGGTCATAATAATATATACACTTGAATAACACAATCAAAATTGAACTGACGATGGACAGCAACCTCATCGTGGGTTAGCACAAAACAACAGGGTGCAGACGCCAAATCCCGCGGAAAATAAAACCTGAAGTAACAACTTACAATGTATGTATCATCAGTGTCTTATGTGGGCTGTAGGCAAGTTTTGAAATCACATCCTTTGCCAGATATTATTCACCCGTCAGCTGATCTTTCGATATGATTTCGAAGAGTCTATCTTACTTAGGATGCAAACTGCTTCATTCTTTCTAATCTTTTCTACCTATTATCTTAAAATAGCAAGCAAGATGATGCCCCACACATTAGCAGTACATGTAATTCAGAGGTCACTATAGCTGAAACAAATAGAGGCACTATCACACAAACACAAAGCATGACTGGTTTTGCAGTGAGTTTCTTTTTTTATCCGAGCCTATCCTAACTGACAATGCCCAAACAGGCTGGAACGCGTCCTCTGGTACAAACCCCCCGCTGTAGTTACGTGTCTGTCCTCATTATCAGATAGTGCTTAAGATTAAAAGCCAAAAGATTAGAAAAGCAATGAGGCCGAGTATCATGCGATTCAATGTCTAGCAAGCAATAAACATGCTAGTAGTCGGTCTACTCCCAAATGAGACCCTTCTCTACTTTGAACCCTCCATATAGTCCGAAGAAGGGATAGTCTTCGACTGATGCCCAGTCAGTTTGAGGGTGGATTTTGAAAAGCCTAAGTTGTGGAACCTAACGGATGTGCCCACGCGTAATGAAGTTTGGTGACACATTTGATAATTTGCGAAATTATCCGAAGCAGAAGAACATTTGTGGCCAAATGCCAACCAATTGTCGGGTGGAGTTTACACAGGGTTTGAAGGCCAAGGAATCATATTTTTTGGCTTGATAGCCACAAAGGTGTAACTGACAACACGAGGAGATTTCGAAAACAGATTTTAGGCTGTCGAAGTTGGTGCATCCTAGGATGACCAGACAGGCAAGTTTGTCACTGCATTGTAGTCGTGAAAGCAAAGGCTTTTGCAACATTAGCGTAGTGTTTTTCTCCAATGACTGGCCAGAACCTACCTGTAACTGATTCACCGCTGTCGCTTCAAGAAGCTGATAGGGATGTTAGGACAATCTTCCAGGCAGCTATCGCCGTTTGGTGAATGTGTCTAACTCCATGGGACCAGACGAACCGGTATCCACGTAATGATGTAGTCTTGAGAAGAAATCTGACCAAAGGATAACTTACAGAGTATAAGTGAACATTTTCCGGAAGATGCCTTTTCAACGATTTTCTAAGCTGTTACTTGCCCACCTAGAGCACCTTTGGAAGGTGACGCAATTTTGACGTTCTGAAGTTTATCGTCTGATATGTTACTCAAACTGTATGTTACTTCAACAATAGATCAGAAATAAAGTGGCCATCACAGATTCGCTTACTGCACTGAACAATTCGACTGCAAAGTTGTCATCACCAATCAAGGTGACATCATCGGCAGGTTGTTGAAAAGCGTGGAATGGCGGTGTATCGCTGAATGTTTCCAGTCATCGGTAGTTTTCTGATCGACGGTAAAACTTGTCATTAAAGCGCATAGCTCAGTTAATGAACCGAAGATTAAGCTGCCAGATTCACCAATGTTCTCCTCAATGGCAAACTCGGACCGCCCGTCTCCTAGTTATATTTAGAGTTATTAGCCCCCAACCTATATATATATATATATGTATATATATATTATAACAAAATATTCTTTCGTGGTTTTTAAACCACGCTGCTTTCAGGGTCATTGGTAATAAAGCAGGGAGAACTTAATAAAAAAAACGGTGAAGTCGCTCTGAGAAACATAACACAATTTGAAACCACAGCGAACGTTGAGTTGCAGGAAAACTGAAGATAACATCTGGGAATTTGTGCCACTTACTCTTGACGCACCAAACTGAAGTGCGATTCGGTGAAAATGTTTTCTACGGACAATTTGCCTTGAAAATTCTCGTTTGGCAAATAAATATGTCTCAACGCGGGAAAAGTCCTATCTGATGCTGGTTCAATGTTTCATTTAGAGTATTGCTGATTGTCCACGGCCTTGATAGGGACAACTTGTCGTCTGTGAAAATATTTTCAATGTCTTGACAATGTGTGAATACAGGAGACGTTGTACTGACTGCTAAAAGCAGTTGTTTTTTTAAGCATGGCTTACAGATATGCGTAGATATTTTCTGACTTACTCAGTAAGTTGTTCAATCAGAATACAACCTATTCAACTTAGCCAATTGCGAAAGCGTGAATGACCTGAAGATTAGTTTGTAAAAAATCCCTTCTATCTAACTAGGGGCCTTGATGCTGCACCTGGCAATCATCCAGTGCTCTTTGTTACCTCTATCGTTTCCGAATAAATTTGAGAAAATCCGGTTATATGCTAGTGCTTGCTACTTGTGCACTGCACTGCACTGATTAGTGTATACTGTTTTCACAGTGCCAGCATCATTTTTCTAATGCCACAAATAAGGGTTTTGGGCAATCGCTGTAAGCAGTCGCAGAATGCTTACCAGAATGAGCATAAACTAACCTATTGGAAGGTTTCTATATCAAGTGAAGGGAAGAGGTTAACGACCAAAACTTTTGGCGTTGTCTCACGAGTGTTAATCCGCTGGTATAGTCCGTTTCCGCTTAGAGGAGGAAATCTTCGTTGAAATTCACTAGTTCCCCCATGTTATCTTCAACGTATATAAGCACATATATGCAGTATCTGAGGTCATCAGCGGCTTCACGTAGTTGCTGAAGACTGAAATCGTCTAGGGTAATGAGACTTCTCACTCAAATCTTGTCGTTCCCATCTCACACTGAAAACTTTCAAATTAGTCACCGCGTCCGGAAAATTACTGGTTTTTAACAACTGTTTGTATCCCGTGGCTTTGGCGTATTTTCCAGTGCACGTATTTTTAGCCTGGTGGGTCTCAGGATGGCTAAAGCTCCCCACACTTTTCCGTAACAGCATCCGACAGGTATATGTGAGTGAACAATGTGGTCGATATTGGTGCGGCGCATCCATTGCTAGCCTATGGACGAGTCCGTTCATCACTGTAGTGACACAAAAATGAGAATTGGTGATGGCCGTAAAAAAGCCGTGCCTACACAACTGCGTCATAGGTAGTACAGATCCTTTCTTACCCACATCAGGGCTAACAGCAGTTCTTTGTATGTCACGATGCAATTTCTGTCCTGCTTCACTAAAAATTCTAACAAAAATGTTGAAGCTTGCAAGACAGAGACGGCTCAGTGTACAGTTGATTCATACGTTAATTTCATGCAGTTGAACCATTTTTGTAACATACACTTTGATTAGACTGGTTACTCAATGTTGCCGAATATCCGTCAAATTTTGGTCGATATAGTCAGTCTACCAGACTTACACACTAAATAACACGGGAGGATGCTCAGAGAAACTGGTTGCTGAGATAACACATTTTTTCGACATTTTCGCTCGTCTCCACAACGGAAGAGCAGGGTGGATGTTGGTTGGCACTACCAGCTGGAGCTCATTTGCATACAGATAGCAGAAAAGGACAATGGAAGTCGAGCATTGTTACGGTGTTCTTAAGTTTTCCATTAGATTGGTTACCCATCGGTTCTCAGCTCTGTAAGAATTTGGGTAAAAAGCTGCGAGACTAGCGAGTACATAACTGGGGAAAAACCAATAATTAAAGCACAGCCAGATGCAAACTTTTTGAAAAAAAAACAGTGGCAGAATTGTTGCTCAACGATCTGAATAAAATTGCCTGAAACAAATTAACCTTATCTAATTCCTAGAATCAACATGGATAATGATCTACGAAATTTATTCATGACAATCCAATCAACTAATCACTTTGTCCAAACCTCAACTAACGAATGCATTTTTTACAGACACCTACGGGCACCTTACACCTTAAAATGTAATGTCGACTTAAGGATAGCTAAACAGTGGGTGCTAGGACAAATTCACCGTATACAGCTACGCCTTACGGTTATGGAAAATATGGTACTGAAAGAAACAACCTATTAATGATCTGGTGTACGGAACTCACATCACGTGAGAAAATGGAAATATGCAATTTGGATATTGTTTGCTTATCATGAATATCTGTCAACTAACAATGTAGACTTTTGTATCGATTCAGTGGAGTGCTTTCAAACTTTTACGTTTCAGAGAGTGCGCTTCTAACATGATGACTTTGTAGTTCTTTAGCTTTGACTTCGTAGCTTTGACGTTGTAGCTCTTTAATACAGGATTCATCTCCCCACACTGTCATACATGAGAAGTTGGTCACCGATTCTTCGAGTGTACGGTATGACGAAGTGGCTTACGAACAGATCTAAGTCGTACGTGTAACCAGAATAACTGCCTTGTGCCGAACACTCTATTTAATTACATAGATGAGACCTAACAAAGTTTTACGAATTTGTGACAGGAATTTCTGTACACTTGAGGCGTTTCGTTCACTCGGCCCTGAAAGTAAACGGTGCGCTTGGAGCAAAATGCATTGGTAATGTTTTGGAATATTGGTAGCTCGGGTGTATTGGTTGGTAATTGATCAGGTGGCTGTTGATCTGTTCGCCGAGTTTGGCAATTGATTTGATTGATTTCCAGAACCACAGAACCCGAGGCCGGACAAGGACTCAAAGAAGAAATTAATAGAACAGCAGGCTACTAAAAATAGGAGGCACGTCACAAACCAACAGAGAAGCCGACCACGACGCAATGCAGATCAAGAACGGGCCAATCAGAATCTAGGTTACAGCGCAAAGGCTGCTCTTTGTAGACTATATAAACGCAGGCACGAAGAGAGGAACTACCCAACCAACAGCGCACTGAAGATGTCTCCTCGAATTGTGACGAAACGTTTGCAAATCAATTGCCAAACTCGGCGAACAGATCAACAGCCACCTGATCAATTACCAAGCAAAAGGCATACTAGGATAAAGGTGGTCAGGCTACCACATTTAAGTGTTTGTCGGTTCTCCTAATCAGTGACCGTTGACGAGAAGACAGGTTACAGAAACAAAACTGATTCTTCATGGGGATTCGCTCTAAAGGAGCTTCAGGTTTTTAAATCGTCTGCCTACCCAGAACATCAAATAATTTGTGTGACGTAACAGTTCGCATGTTAAGCCACGTCATGAAAAATTATAGTTATGTCAAATTAATGCTTCGAGGACACGAACTACCTCAAGACAAAACGTGTATGCATCGGGAAATAAGTACAAGATGATTTCACCTTGATATATGCTTGAATTGAAATTTTCTCCATTTGGCGTTGAAAGCACCGTGGTATTTGTGTTCTCCCCCACAATAATATAACATCTGCAAATTATGGGGTTTGTAGTTACTTCACACAAAGTACTTTTTCCGGATCAAAAAAAAACTTTCATCGGGACTAAGATCCACGGTGAAATTCCGAGTGTTTTTACAGTGCGCATGGTTGAAAATCTATAGGTATTTCTAACCACCGTTTTATCAAGAACTAATGTGCTTTATATGCAGAAAGAAATATAAAAGCATGAAACGAAAACTTTAACAATTGAGAATGATTTGATCAGAACTACTACAAAGAATGATCAGCCAGTCACTATGGATCTGTGAAGCTAAAACGTGAGACAATTTATTGTTTGATAGTGCATTAGCTAATTACTCGATGCATACCTCAGAATTTTTTCTAAACCATTGTATATCAAATGATAATATCTAGATTATGGTTTCACATGGCAAATAAATGCAGGTAAATAACAACGACATTCATTTTGCGCTAGGGGTTTTCCAACATAGAAACGAGTATAAAATTTTTATGCCGACCTTACGACGACCCTGCTGATATTCGTGATGGTAACTGATAAAATATATGGCATTTTTCCAGGAAAAGTCTAAAATGCGGTTTTGATTTAAGAATGGGGTTGCATTTGTACCATATAATTGGTTGATACTTTGAACAAACGTTTCGGCTCAGTCTACCATTGAAACCATCTTGAGTCGCAAAAGCGTGCTCAACTCCGCGTTGTTCTTGCTACCTTTTGTTCAACTGCTTTGCACACGGAAATGTCGAACAGATATCTAGAAACGGTGGTCTACGTTCCAATCGTTATTCAGGAGAAAAAATATCACCGCAACCTCCGTACGTCACTGCTGTCATTACCTCATCTGTCGAATTTGAACATGGGTTAAAATTCTTGAAAATCAGTTCAAACAATTCTGGTTACCATCGAAATGTCAGTGACAGAGTGCAACTAACCGCTTGACGGCACAAAATCACTTGGAAGAGAACGTTTTGTTTTGAGTATACAATAACTTGACAGAATATTGCTCCCAAATGTACGGATCTGATTTATTCCAAACTCATATCCAAGTGACTTGGTCTGAGCTGAGTAGATGACACTGGAGCTTTTCCATTACTTTGATCACTGTATGCTACCTTGCACAATTAATTGACACAGACACTTAGTTGACCTCTGGAACTATGCGGTAGGGTTAAAGCATGTATGATTTACTAACCTTTCCCGGAGCACAGTCACTTGCTTAGATTTTTCTCTTGAATAGTTACATTAATGTTTAATGCCCAGTGTTATGTCCTAATAGTGAGGCCACAACACACGTAACGATTAAAACTTGAAAGTTTATTTCGACTTCTGGATCCAAGTCTGCAGCTCTATGGGCTAAGGGAGAGAAAGAGCTGCAGTCTCCTAGAATGTACGATACGTGGCGACCCAAATGCTGGCTTGGTGTAGCATTGGCAGCCGTGCTTGATGATATCAAGCAGCCGAACATTCCGAAAGACCAATCGCGCGGACCGCAACAGGGAATCACTTCAGTGGTTATCCGGCTTTTGCCTAAATGATGCCTTTTTACATCGACGACGAGCGACAGGTACAAACCTCTGATAAGATAACAGCCATGAATACTATCTTTTAGGATCGATGACCGTCTACCTGGGCTGGAAGGTGGGTGAAATCCTGCGCCAATGTTCCGACGGCCTGGACTCATCATTTAATGTCCTCAAAATTGTTACTGGCTCTTGTCTGGATAAAATCCGCAAGGCGTTTTAGAAATAAGAACGTGGAAACAACGTTCTTGCAAGCGTTACGTCAGCAAATGCAGCTTTGTCTGTTTTGGCACCTAACAGGTCTGTGGAGATAAAAAAAAACGTGCAAACTCACGCCTCATTGCCCTTAATCAGGCCAAAACGATGAAATTATCTGGATGCAGAAGCGACCGAATGCAAGTTTGAGGTAAATGAATATAAGTGGACCCAAAAGAAGATGGCCACACATGCCTGAGACATTAATACATACCAGAGAAACTTTTTCAACGTTCGTCTTTGTGTTTCTAACATATGCCACAGTGCCACGTATTTTAGATTTGGCGATAGACAACAAAACAATACCCAGGTTTCAGCTTTGCGCCCTAATTTGGAACGTTAGATTTTCCAATGTCTTTTTCTGCTTCATAAATAAACGAAAGTAAAATGATTACAGTGCAGTAAGTAAGTACAGTAAGCGATAGACAACGAAAGACCACAGTAAATTTTTGCTACCGTAAAATCCGCTATGACGACAAAGAAGATAGTATAGTCTGATGAATATCCCCAACTCTATGGAGACACTCAAAATTGTTTTAGGCTGAGTGGCATCAGATGAACTTGGCCAAATATCTAGTTTATTCAGCCAAGTCCTACGAATTAACAACCTGAGTTTAACCAAACGCCTATGTGGCTTTCTAATGTAAAGCAAATTCACGGTGCCAAATAAGTGCTCTGTTATTAATCGTTGAAACTCCGCCAGTAAATGCAACAAACTAGACCTCATGACATCGGCATTTTCGACGATACACAGCGTCAGCTGTTACCAGCGCAAGTTTCCTGACCAAGTACTTAAATAAAAGGGTCATTGAATAAACAAAATGCAGATACTGGAATTAAAAGAACAGAAAAAGTCTCAAGCCATCAACCATGTGGTGGATGTGAAGCTTCATGCCCTAACTTGTGAATAAACGTGGACACCGAAGAGCACACATCTGGTATACAACTTACACAAAAATTTGAATACCTTTATCTACTTTCGTAAAACAATAACAGCTTAAAAGTTTGTGCCTTTTTGGCTTATTATCCTATAAAGCGTTTGGATGTATTCTGATTTGTCGGACTGTGGAAGAACATAAGAACGCTCTTGACAATGAACCACATCTATAGTCACAAATTCCATTCCCGGCACAAGACATTTTCTGGATAAATTTTCTATTATTCATACTGACTTGTCTGCAGTGACAGCTTATGGACAGCACCGCGACGGAAATTCATCCTAAGCGGTTTAAATCACGTCTCTGACACTTGACTGCATGTGCATGCGAACGGCACGCAGATTTGGGCTGTTTTGCTGTAGGTATACATTACTTTGTCCAAAGAAGCCCGTGCGACAACAACGTCTTTTGATGGCCACTGGTAATAGTGGGCGAAACACTGGATAGGAGCCGTATTGCAAGTTTTTTGCACGGGGCAAGGAAGAATGTAGTCGCTTGTAAACTGCTCTGTACAGCTTCTGTGAGCATTAATTGAGGTTTAAAACCACGTATAAAACACGTGCTCAGTATATTAAACACTCACGTATATTTAACGGAAAAGCAATCTTCCGCAGCATCGTGGTTGAAAAAATTTGCCACCAAGGTTATCGTCAACAGGTGATTTTATTCTTGGAATGCATTTGCTAAAACTTTCATTCCACGAGAAGAATATGTCACAGTTTGACCACTTACAGTGCAGTAAACTTTCGCAACTCATCCAATATCAACTTGTCGTCATTTTTCTCCTAGTTCATGACATTAACAATTTTCCTGGTGAATTTGAATCCTAACACGCCTGTAACTGACGACAAAGTGTAGATTAAACCAGGGTAAGCGTGGATAGATGTGACCTGCCCTTTCCAAAATAAGTGACCCAACAACGTTTGCAACACCAATGCGTTTCGACTTGTCTGGGTCAGTGCCAACGGTCTTTTATTCCACTCTGGTTGATTTTCGAGATTTATCGTGAAAACTGAAATATGCTGTTTAGTTTTATAGAGTGAACGTAAATTAAAAAAACGACCATTTTAAATAAACGTATGTGGAGCTTAAGAAAGCTGGTAGACATAGAAGTATCGGAGAGGTTGGGACAGCGGTGAAAAAAGACCACGGTGGAGTCAATTTACGACAGGGCTATTGTCAGCGACATGTCACATCATGCAAGAAATAATGAAATAAATTAGGCTTTAGCACTGGTATGAATCAGTGCGCATGTGGATGGCGGCGCACAATCATGTTTGTTGTAAATATGTCGAAATGTCGGAAATTTGAATGAGTTACTTGGCTGAGTAATTAGTGCGCAAAACCTCTCAATTACCACTTAAAAAGACAGCATCAATTGGGGGAAGCATTGGATGAGTATTTTCCTTACAAGTATTTGCGCCAATGCTGCTTCCCAGATCTATTCAACATCCTTAACATAAGTGGTTGTTTGGTTTGAACTAACACGATTTATGATTGGTCCATTTGAAATGTTCGTCGTGTTACGGTCTGGTTCACTTGCACCTGATTGGTACGTTGAATGTCTACAGTTCAGTACTGCCCTACCTTTATTACATTTGATCCGGTTGCACTTAGTGTATCCTGAATTTTATTCTGGCTTTCCACCACTTTGTCAGTGAACTGGGTACATTCCATTTTCCATAGTCTCGATTTTTATCTGACTGTTCGCTCAGCAAAAATAGCGTGATTTTCTGAATCATGACTGATCTACATAACTCTAAGCTGCTCCACGTAAATTCAGTTCGTCTTGCATTTTAGGCTTCTGGTTTTTGCTAGTTTCTCTTCCTATTTGTCGTGGATTTTAGTGCTCATTAATATGCTCATTGAGTTTCGCATCCTGTTGGTATTTTATGTTTACTCCTGCGGTTTCTTGTGCCGTTTTTAGCCCGAGGCTTCTGGGGTTGTTAGTGATTTTAGTGTGCTGATCGCAGTGTTTGTTGATGGACTTCTTAGTTGCGCACAAGGTCGCAATGTGTGCAAGTACCTCCGTTGCTGCGGCTTTGGATGGCGTGAGCCTCTTGGTTTTAGTGTATGTATTGGAGGAACACCTGATCGTCCCTCTCACCGTCGATGTGGTAAATCTTTTCATCCTTTTCTCCGGTTATGTTGTACGTAATCCTTGCAATGACTTCCTTATAAAACCCTGATCTTCTAAATCGTGTTCCTAGTTTTCCTAGCGGATTTGATATTTCTTACCTTAATATGGTTATGCGTTTGTTGGCCACCATTTCATCCTGCTGTCGTAACATTCTTACTGACATTCTTGTGGTCACCTCTGATGTTTTCATGGCTAACAGGGATGTTGGTTCGTTGATTTGGTTGGACTGCTGCTGTTCGGCAAACTCAGCGTGAAAGCTCATGGTTAACTGGTTACTTAATAAAGATTCACTTAAAAATTCATCCCTTTTGACTTTAATCCCAATAGTGTTGCGATGTATCTCGGTCTGAATCATCGGTACATGCAGGCAGCTATACTCGTGGCAAATAGGGTTTAAAATTAAACCTGTGTAGGCCCGTTAACTAGAGACCTTGGCTTGTAGCAATCTATTACTTAAGTTGTTGCTGATCACTTCTAAAAATTAGTGCTTTTTTAACTTCCTTCGTCGCCGAAATGTTAGCATGTTAATGACCCGTTTGCTGGAGTTCAGTCTTTTGAAAACGGAGAATCAGCCGTTCCCGTAAGTTTGTACATTAAGCATTTAAGTCGAGAAAAATAACCCGTTCCAGCATTTCATTGAAACCTCTGCAGTAAATCCTGAAATTGTGATCCCACCGGTGCGTTTTTTTGTTCAAATTATTATATGCTGAACTGACAATACGTGGCCAAAAAACACGGTATGTCGGAGATTTCATCTTTTTTTGGAGCCCTGTTATAACTCCATGGCTGCAAAATACTCTAGCCTGGAATTGGAATTGGGCCTAAACCAAATGTTATTATAATTTCACCCTTTCTTTTTGAGTGCTCTTTAGTTTGCCCAGCTTAGTAGCTAACCAGGCTTATTTGTGTCCGTTGACCAAAGATTTAATATTGACAGTCGCTTAATTTTTGTAGCTGCAGGTGACTGCTTGTCCCATAGTTCTGAAATAGGAAGGAAAATAAATTTGGCATACGGAGGCACGAGACACGGGAGAGAATTTCTGGAAGCATGGTACTCCACGGCAGATTCGATCAACCGGTGCATCGAACTAGACCCAATTTACGCGCCCCCACGTGCAAAAGACCATCATCTCAACCGGAAAACTCAAGAAGGACCGAATATTGAACTCACAAACAACGAAACAAGGGACTCCTTGGAGGTAAATTAATAAAGGTCACAACCCGGGACTGGAAAGGACAAAGGTCACTCTAGCATCGACCAGATTATGACGGCAGGAAATGCCAAGCTCAGAGGTCACGTGGGCATCGGCGAATGAGGACGCAGGACAAGGGAGCAGCCAACGGAATCGCCCGACCGAACAGCTAATCGCGATCAAAGCCCATCCTATGCTAGCAGCGCGTATATTAACACACGCACAACACTGCCCAGCGCACAACCCCCAACCCACCGCTACGCACTCCTACGCTCCGCAATAACGCACTGATGATTGCACCTCGATTGGTGATGAAACTGTTGCAATCAAATTGCCCAGCTCAGCGAACAAGCCCACGACCACCATCTACGCTACCTGAGCTACCAACATTTTCCTCTATAGAAAATATACGTCGTATACGTGGTACTTTTATTGGCTAGTTGGGCGCTTATGTTTAACACAGGAGATAAAAAATTCGTCTGGATTACTAAAATAGTAGTTGCTGGAAAGAAATAACAAAGCGTGAAGTCGTTTATCCGTGGACGACAGTGAGCTCAAGCCAGTCGTACGCATGTGGTTGTATAAGTACATAGTAGTTAACGTCACTGGATTTCATTAACCGCAGTCATATAGCCGAGGAAGAGACGAATGAACCGGATACAGGAAAATATATAACACAGTTTTTTAAATAAAATTTGGTTATTCTCAATATCCTGGGATTTCTCCGAGGCTTGAGGGTACTCTTTCGAACTTTTTCTGGCCAGCAGACAAGCAAACAAATGGGTCAAAACTCAGTAACGCCTTCTTCATGCATCGGTTTTATTTCGGTAACCAATCAACTACCGGTAATTTTTTGCTGGTTGTACACTTGGTCGATTCACTTAGTGAGGGAAATGACGGTGTGTCAGGACGCTTGGGGAGAAATAATTGTGGAGTCGCTTGCTTTCATAGGCTGATTGTTTCAAGTTGTGTAAACACCAATTAGCTAACCAAACCGGTAATTTTACAACAAAATGCTTCAGAAAATTCCATCTACCACAGTAATCTTTGTTCAGTAACGTTTAAATATTTATTTCAATAAGAGGTATATTTTCTAAATTGAACATACAGTATCCCAATTCCCAAATGAACAGTGATTCGGCAGAATGAATAACAGAATCATTAAACATAGAGATAGAATAACATACTTTATTTTAAAGACAAATGCGGACTAAGGTGGAACTTCACAGAACTGGTCAATTTTTTGTAGAACGTCCAAAAAATCATGAACGTAGAAAGTGGGAAACCCAGTTTGGATGCCATATTCCGCAGTTGATCGATATTTCCGCGTTGACTGACCCTTTGTATCAGCACTCGTGAGGCTTTCATTCTGGAACGGCTGTGGATTCCGTAAAAGATGTCAGTTTACAGCATGCCATGTACTGATCACGAAAATCCCATATGGCTACTCCGCATGCAGCAGTTGTCTTGGAGCTTGGAGACACTTTATTTAAATGAGGAGGAAACCTCGCCAAGACGTCTGAAGTTATCGAATGTCTGCAGGAATAAGGAAAAAGCAGTCATGTTTGATACGTAGCCAGATAAAATGACTGATTAGGATAGACAAACATGGAGTGGAAAGGTTGTGAAGGATTGCACTTGGTATCATGTGGATAAGTTGACAAGCGACGGGATTCACAGTTCAACATCAAAAACTGGACGATTTTTAGAGGACATTACACAGGAAAGACGTCGTCAAGTTGTCAATTTCACCATGTCGTTAAGGAACCTCAAAGAAATACTAGCTTTTACGACTGACAAACCATCTTAATGATCACACTTCTTTTGGCATCAGTATTTAAAAAACTCAGTTGCTGAAACAAGTGATGATGATGGTGATGACAACTGGAGGTCATTGATGGAATTTATAACCTGTAAATACATTTAGGTTTAAATGCCACTTGCCGTAAGTCACAGTAAGTATTTGCGTGCATAATTGTTCAACACGACTCTGCATTGATGGATTATGACAGTGTGGCCGAGTTGCATCTTCAAATTAGTAGAGGCGCAACGATTTCAGAACGTTTGACGACGTTGAAAACAGTCACTAACGCACAAAATCTCGGTTCAAAACAACTAACAATAAATCTGCTCTGGTTTTGTGAAAAGATTCGAAGACCGTGACATCTCCGTTTCCAAAGTTTCCTCCTAGCTGTTTATCGAGCGTAATTTTCAGTCACTTAAATGTTCCTTCGTGTCACATTGGATCGCGTTATCTTCAGTATTTTACAGCATAATGCAATTGTTTTGGATCTAATTGCTTGCGCAGTAAACGCTATTGTTCGTATCCAGCCAAAACAAAAGAATATTAATCTTACCATTTTCCTATTTATTGTGCTTTTGTGTCTATAACTTATTTTTTTGACTAAAAAGAGATCCGTAAACAGTTTCTGTTTTCTTGTTTTACCGGTACTGTGACTATCACAGTCATGGACGACCACAAAGAAGACCACAAAGAATTCTCCCTAAAACAGTACGGTTCCACAACCAACAAAATTTAGTCAGTTAGCTTGGTAGTCCCTTCAATAAGATACAAGTCTGGAAGTTACCTAATATTTGAGTATTGATATACTTTGGAGAAGTTTGAGAACTTTGAATTATTTTGCTAATTGTCACATGTCAGTTGGTAACTAGAACAATAGTATATTTAAAAGAATGTGTCCCTGTGTTTCTCGACCGTGGTTTTGACGGAAGTCGATAAAGCAATGTGCCAGTGTTAATTGGATGAGAATTTAACATATATGCAAAATAATGGAAGATGTCTTTGGGGCAGAAACCGGTAGCTCAGGCAGCTGTAAAAGTTTGGTTATTTCGAGCAAAAAGCAAAATAACTGACAGTAATGACAGAATGCAAACCCTTTTTAGAAGTGTCATGCCTCTTGGCTCCTTTTTGACAGTCAAAATGTTTAAGCGACCAAAATATAGAGCGAATTTGTGCACTTTGTTAGTTAACAACAGGCATCCTCATATGAATGCTCACTACGCCCAATTCCCCTTTGATAGACATGATCTTTTTTGCAAATTAGCTGAACAATCTGTGTCAAAGAGTCTTACTTAGCCATATACAACGTGATGTTTACTCCGGCTGTGCAGAAAATAGTAGTGTCTGCAATGCAGACAAATTCGTTCATTAAAAGAAAATTGCTCAGACTTTATTCTATTTTTTGTGAGAACCTAATGTTTCCAATCAATTAAAAGAGAGTTATTATCCGTCGAACTCTATCTACTCTGGATTGCGACTGCTTTCTGGTTCACTGACTTCAAACAGGAGTAAGTTAGGGAATCCTACTCCTGTGCACAAGTTACCATGTCACCGCTGCTTGCCCAACACGGACAGTGTATGATACTGCTGTTTCGGGAACTAAAAAACTTATAAATTTGACAGAAGAGAAACTGATAAGACCAGCTCTGTTGATATTACTAATGCTTTCTCAATCAAAAACTACAGGTACAGTGGATTCTGGCATCATTTTTCATCTTTTTTTCACATTGCACCCTAGCGATGGAGTGATTAACTGAATTTCACATAATAATCTTAATCACCTTGATATTGATTGCCGATGTGTGAAGCCGTCAATGAAGAGACATTATATGAAGGGATGAGAAAACTAAGACTGCTTACTACCAAGAGGTTCCGCTGACGGAGAAAAGATAAAAATATATGTGTGCTTATGGTCAAGATGGCAAACATAGAGGCTTTTGGTATGGTCTCGCATACGGTGTTCAAGTAATTTAGTGTCTAAAACAGAAGTGGAAAACTCATGAGCAAACAACAACATATTGAAAAGATGCTTCAGTCTACATAAACCAAAATAAATTCAAAACTTTCGCTGCAATTAACCAGTACTTGCATACCACAACCACATATTTGAGCAATATGTTTTCACAACATTCTTGTCTTGATTCAAATCCTAAAACGCAGTTGAAAGATAATGTTGGTAAAAAGTGACTCGACGGCACATTCGATTCAATAAAATTTTTCGAGTATAAGCTATAAAGCAACATGACCATTTGAAACGGTCCTTAAATAATGTGCTGTGGAATGCCCTTTTTAAAACATTGGTTTAAACCCAACAATGAATCGTTTACACTGATGGTCGTGGCTTCCATTCTGTTCAACCTTATTCTCCTGTCTGACTTTCTGGTCGGTGGTTGATAGCTGGTCAGCCATGGGCTTAAAATTCACTCTGTGGCTACTGCAGAAGACTAACTGGATCCCTAAAAGCTTACCAGGATGAACATTTTTAGAGCATTATTGAGTTGACAAGACTCAGGATACTTTGTCACAGAACTTTATGCTGTCTTTAGCAACGTATATCTAACTTCTACCCGGTACTAATATCATCCGACTAGAACATCACTAAACTGGATGCAGGATGATTTATTATATTATATCCTGAATCGTGTGTAGACGTTTGAAGGCATAATGAGTTTTGACTGCCATTTTTGGTCAAGTGTTCTTATTATTTTTCTATCTTTTTGTAAAATGCCGTGGTGAGAAGCCCCAGGCGCACCCAAGCTTAACGACTACTTGATTTAGGCTGCATAAAAATGAACAAATGAAGAGATGAGTGTCATCGCTACAACAGTGTACAAGGGGAAAGCAAAGCTAAAGTCTATTCCATTGACGACAGGTACGCCACCAAGGAAAATACGGAGGAAAGTTTAGAAACATAATGTTCGTCACCAAGTAACTAGAGAACGGTAATTAGCTTGACTGCATTAGGATTTGCAAAATAAACTAGTAAACCTATATTTGTTTTGGTAGCATTAAATTTCCTCACATAACTTATTTATAACAGAATACCTCTATTAATGTCCAACTTGCAGTCAGAACAATAAAAAATAATCTTTACTTTTCGGTAAACCATAGTAATATCAGAGGGACTAGGAATGACAGCATATGCGAAGTTAAAAATCTCAAGCACACGCTGACTTCGAGCATTTGATGTCGCCAACATTCATTCTTTTCATATTGGGAATTAAACTTTTGACTTCGGCTAAATATAGTAATCTCATCTAGGAAGGAGGGTGATCTGAAGGGGGTGAATATTTTCCTTCGTCTGGTTGGTGGTCCTCCTTCAAGGTCGGATGACACTATGACACTATGTAAACGGTTACACAAAATTCAATACTGGGTTCTTTTTGACACCACATTGCACCTATTCTCTGACATCATTAATTTTAATCTCAGAGCACAGATCAGCATGATAATGCTAAAGATATACACAAACTTATCATGCGAACAACTTTGAACCTGATTGCTGCTGTAGTCCGAATGCACTCTATCTCAAGCGCTTGCTCTACGAAAACCATGCGCCACAAATCCCCCAAAATAACACTCTTGATAAAAGATCATAAAATAGATATGCGTTAGTCGTGCGACAGTGTGCTTTTTCCGTAGAAAGGGAGATACCTTCAGGAAAGACTGAAAAACATTCTGCGGTGTCCTGACCTCGGTGGGACCATTGTTTTTATCGTCTCCCTACAACTAAAAAAGACACTTACAAAATTATTCACTCGTTTTACGCAACTTGGCTTTTGAATAAATCGGATAAAGTTTTCCCAGTTTTCTACCATCTATTGTCTTGATTTTTGGGTCAATTTGCACAGCGCTGGAGAGCTTAGATTTTCTTAGCTGATTTGGTTCAAGGAATTTTCAAACCAAAAGATGACCTTTGTTAATTTTCTATCATCAGCGCCTTATTACTCTTGTGTGCCTATATGGTCGTGACACAACCGGTGTTCTGCTAACAATAGGTCTATAAAATAGGTACTTTAACGACCACCCTGTAAAGCGTGAATACTCCTGAAGTTGAAGCCATAGTTTTGGTGGGCTACCAAACTGTTAAGCGGAATTTTAATATACCTAGTTATATGCGTAGGACTAAAGAAGAGTAGATAAGAAATCTATTCACGGACGTTTACGTCGTGTGGCAAACCATCCAACAGTGGCAGTTTTATTTTTGAAGCACAAAGATTAACGTATGGATTGCAGATCAAAAATACGTTTGCTTGGCTGAATCACTTGCTGTTTTCCGGTTCTAGTTGTAATGTAAAGCTATTCAGAACAATTGGTATGAATAGTGCCCATAGATTCGAACTCTCGAGAAAAAATGTGAAAGGTCTTGGACTCACGGGTTTCATCCTCCGATTAAATCCTGAGTCCTGTCGCCAGTTCTGAGGTCATATTTACATGCTTGTTCCTTCCTTATTCGGCAAAACAAACACAAACTAATTACTTCGGATTCTGAGGATGCTAATGTGATGGCTTTCCTAAATGAACTGCTTGTGACGCTATGAGGTTGAAAGGTTCTCTTTAGCACTGACAAAACCAAGATAGGTAATGTGTTCCACTTATGTTCTTTAAAATAAAGGATAGTGTATAGAGGATATAACCTAAAACAATGAGCTCACGTGAAAAATATTTGAATCGAATGCTAAATGTCGATACTCAACTCTCCGTTAAAGTATCTGCGACAAAACTGACCGTATATTCTAGAGAAAGAACAATCGATGGACTGACAAAAAACGATGTCATCAAAACCTTTTGCTAGGAATGCATCACATGGCTGAAGAGGGAGGTTTACGTCTTACTGGACAAGACCCATTAGAGATTGTAACAGGCTTCCTTTTGCATCATACAGAAGGACAAGCATACAAAGCCCATTTCAACTTAAAAATGTCACGGTTCACGAAAGGGCTTTGCCTTCATGTAGAGTGTAAATAAACCCGTGTTTATTTAAGTAAGATGTATCGTAAGTACTGTCAACCCTGTTATCTACCTATTCAAGCAAATTGTTTGACATGGACAAAGCCTGCTTTCTACCTACGGCGTTTGAAAACACCAATATTTTTGGCCGAACAGACCATGTGCAAACTGCGTGCAACAAATTGGGACTGTTTTGTGCTAAAACGTTTCCAGTTGTTCCAATTTATCAGCAAGAAGTGCCTTCAGTTCCTAACACAACACAAAAAATTGTTTCAGAATGCGTTTTATGGTCATTCGTTTAGGCCTTTTCCCTTACAAAAACATTTGGTTTTGTCGAATATTGAATGTAAGGTAATGACAAATATCAGCGCTTATTTGTGCCATGGAGGACCAACCTCTCGCAGATCGCTGCATGCACGCAAACCGCTTACTTTCTTCTTCCCATCTGATCAGTTTTCTTGGAGAGCGAAAACATCCGAGCCATGTTCTCTTTTGAAACCAGAGTGAAAAACTTGTGAATGAGAGACTAGTGTACAGCGTGTTGCCAATAAACGAATTTTAAATATGAGATAAAACAA
Organism: Opisthorchis viverrini; assembly: GCF_000715545.1. Classification (NCBI taxonomy): domain Eukaryota; kingdom Metazoa; phylum Platyhelminthes; class Trematoda; order Opisthorchiida; family Opisthorchiidae; genus Opisthorchis; species Opisthorchis viverrini. The sequence goes on along the minus strand of NW_008752014.1, from coordinate 152,999 downwards.
CTTGTAATATTAGTCGGTTATTTCGGTTGAATGCAAAGTCATTAGTATGACTTTTTGAGCAGATAATTAGACAGTTGGGGTATATTTTTGTGCCACCGGAATTAATTACTGAGAACTTCTCTAGGTGACATTCGACTTTGTCATATGCCTTTAGTACCATCTCATATTTAACATTTCCCCAACCACATCCATGAAAAAATCTAAAGTGAACAATGTGCAACTGCAATGCACTACTAGTAGATACTTAGTTTTAACACTGAATGAAATCGCAGTTTTCAGTTTTACCATTTTGGCTTGGGGAAATCGAAACGTGTCTGATTAAGATCAAATCCATACGTCAGCTTTTGTCAATGTGTCCACTGCCGGTCCATTCACCATCAGTGCTTGTTCTCGTATTAAATAACATACGTCCTCAGTCCCTGAACTCTTCATGTACAGGCAGCTGGGCAGTTCCCTTGAGACTGCTTAAAACAAAATTTATATACCGGGCTTCTTATATTGCTTCACGAAAATCTGAGTAGACTGAAATAAATTGGGAGAAAATTTGATTAAGTTTGAAATAATAGTTATAGCTGAACGAAGTATGAAAAGAGCGTCTGATATTGTCGTGAGTGAAATATATATATTCTTCCGTAGCCTAATGAATACAGTCTTGTGGAATAGGATCAAACGAGGTGTTGGTGGTACAGCCTCAAGCGTGTGTTTTTGTATATGCTGTATGTAATTTGACCTATCACTTAACACATTCACGAGAAGTAGGTAATAAATCAGATAATTACCAGGCTTTCTGAACCCCTTTGAAAGGCCTGCACTTGATGTTGCTTCAACATCAAAGTTTTCTAAGCAAGACACCTCCCAAACTGCGTCAAGCAGCTTGCAATGACTCATGGTGTCCCAACATAAAAATGGTTGTGAACTGTCTCAGATATCCCCCACAGAATTGAAAAATCAATCTGATTCCATACCTGACTTAATACATGCAACCAAATTTTGTGCATAATCTTCCTGCATACAGTGCATGTCCTTACAGGGCTTGATGTTTACCGTCTATATGAACCATTTCCCCAGTATAGCTATTAGACTAGAGTATTATAGAGTTTCAAATTTTGCCGAAAATTTTCCTTCCTTACTCGATACACTACAGTTTGAACTTTATGCTTCCAATTTTGGACTGACCACCAGTGTCTGTAGACTTGGGTTTTTCGACAATGTTGCTGTGTGTCTTGCTCAGCCAGCATAAGCGCAATGCTCAGCATTACGTGTCTCTGATATCACAGCCATATGGCGTCGAACAGTCTTTAATAGATATCCAGGTGATGAGTTCTCCCACCTTGGATACCTGTTTAAATTTGCTTTGGTCATACGGTTATACTCCTAAACGGAAGTTTTTCACACAAAGTAAACCACAACGAGGAAAAATGAAAGGCGGTTTTTTGGTGCAACGTACCTTACGTTGTCTCAAGTTTTCTACCCACTTTGGAAAAGAGTCTTTGTTGAAACGTAGTCCACGTTGACGTCTTTAAAATAATCGTTCAAGAATATGAAGGGAGGAATGATAGTGCTGGTCAGATTCATTTCGAAGCCATTTATTATGAGCATTTATTATCACGGGCAGATAAATATAAAGTCTCCTGACTCATCCAAGCGTTCGTCGTACCAAGAATCTATCCACAATATGCGTTAGTTTCTACTTCAAGGACAACGCGTTGCACAGATCAGCCTCACTGCTAATTCTGCTATTGTCTGTCACCAAAAATTTTGAAATGAGATGCAATTCAAAACCCCTTATTTGAAAGGTAACTAAGTCTCCATGCAGAGAATTTGGGATGGGACTTAGAAGAAGAAATAAGGTCAATTAACGAAGATTTCGCATCAAGAAGCCAGCAGGCGATTTGACTGCTTTGTTTGATCTCAGGCTATGTTAATCAAACAATTTGATAGTAGTATATTTGCAGTCGCCGTAGCACTTTTGAGTACTTTTTCGCGAAGAAATGTCAAGTCGGTAAATCTTGACTTAACTGGAAATATGGTTTTGTTAAAAACAAATTACATCAAGAAGTCCAGTTCTTACCGTCAATTTCCTGCCAAAAACAAAGACCGTCTTTCATACACAAAATTAAACTGCACCCTATCTGGATAGATTCTTTGGGCGTCAAATTGATGCCGACAATGTAAACATGCTGTGGAATGCAGAATGTTATTTTGAAACTGGCAACAGGCGGTGTTTCATCCTGTCAAAAGACCGAGAATGAGACAGGCTGGTTTGACGACACAGGCGGTTGTTGATATTGCACGTGCGCATCAGTTGCGGAGACGACATAGGGTTTCATTCTCTTTAGAAAGTCCATCCCACCTTTATTTTTTAAAATCAAACTTCAAATGTCTTCAGTCCTTCAAAGTACCTCCTGGGGGTAGCCAGGATAAATTTTGCTTTTCTTCTTGGTTTCGCGTTCCCACCAATTTGCACAAGACTGACTAACCAAGTGCTCGTCAGCCAAGCGACTTGGAAAGGATACTCGTTCGTAATCCAATGTTTGAAGCGAAGGAATGGTTCACACGTTCCTAATTTAGGCAACCACCGCCTTTCACCTCTACCCAAATTCTGCCTAACACCAGTTGCCATTTTACTGACAAAAAACAGTGGATAATCAATAGATCCCAATAGTTTTCACAGTTGTTTTTGTAAATATAGAAGTGATTTTTCATCATTCGTAATCTCTGAAAATTGCGGCAATCCTACTTTTAACATTGCACAAGAAGTGTCCAAATGCTCTTCACAGCCATGATCGTGAAAGACACATGGATTTAGTAGGTACATGAGATACAAATACGCATACGCTGATTTAATAAAAAATGTTGATCGAAAGCTCTCTCAAAGTAAACCAAGTTAAATTAGGCAAATATACTCATTTGCAAACAACTTTGTTTTTTAGAGACTTCCGTTTATGTTGTTTTTCAGCAACCCTATGAGTAGTCTATGACGTTCACTCTAAATTAGTCTTTCCTACCTGATTGTTGTATCTTGCGCGGTGGCCGAGCTATTTGGGTTACGCCTGCACTGAGCCTACCAGACTGCGCGATAGGGAGAAGACAGAGAATTGGGGACACGGCTGTATTGCCAGGACAAAAACGTACAGAGCCTCCGCGTAAATATATAGGATGACTAAACTATAGGATGACTAAATATGATCGTTCACTTGTTCGGTCCATACAACCAATGGTGGTGTTCTGGTCGTGAACATTCTCAGGCCCACTACGCTGGTCATGTGTTGCTAGGCCGCGTTTGGTGGGAGCCGCCGACTCACCTACTTTCCGGACGTGTCGAACCGATGGTGACCTTGGGGATGCGTCCCTTTCTACACATGTGCTTTTTCTTCTGTCTGGGCGCGCCCTGACACTGATCCAGTCGCAGAATAAAGCTAGCTGGGGCACTTTCAAAACCTCAGTTCATTTTTAGATATTAGCATCCACTTTATGTTGTGGACTACGAGATTTTTCAGAGCCTTAAATTAATTTGACTGGAAAAGTACTGTTCAAATGCAACCTCAGGAAGCACACCCAACTAGGTTTTGATCATATATGTTACGTACTGAATGAAAACCGCTTTTGCAGGATATCTGTATGCGTATATATCAACTGAATGGCATGACTGTCCAAATCTTTTCACGTTCACTGACCAGGTATCGAAAAGCATTCAGATAAGGCTTGACAGACAGCAGTTTCGGTGTTTTTGGCGCCGGCTTCCCAACAGAAATTTTACGTTTACCTTGTCCTGAAATCATTGGCTGAATTCATAACTTAATGCGTAATGAAGCCATCGAAATGCAAGGATGTTACCTGAGACAGAAATACGATAAATACTGGGTGTACTTCCGCTTATTACATTACCTACCCAAGTACCTGGCTGAAAACATGAAAGCTAAAGTGTGTTCAAAAAGCACTCAAGAACTGAATGCAAACTCACACGTTCAGGATCTGATTCCGTCATCGCAGTTAATCGGAGTGTCTGTCCTCATTCGGAGGGTTATGCTCAACAGCAAAGACTCAACAATGTGGAACTAGTTAACTCATTTTAGAAGAGTAATAAAGAAAGGTTTTAGATAAAATAGATCAATAACCATTAACGGATGGTAATGCTTTGTGTCGCGCTAGCTAGATTAAAGTTGAACTGAGTAAAATAAGGGCTGCGTGTGCAAAAATAGTTTGAAATTTCAAAAGTGAGAAAGTCTCTCTAAAAAGTCAGTTTTAGTCACTTTGGTCAATTTCCGATAATGAAGTTTGTAGCTTAAATTTTAATAGATCTGTTACCGAACGGCAAGCATCAAATTAGGCCCACATACTGCATATTTCAATGACTTTAGACGCATAAGTACCTAGCTGTGTCTCAGCCTACTTCATCCTGCAGTACTAAGACAGATTGATCGATCGGCTCAAAAATGTTTCCCTATGAACCCTTTTTTTAACCCCCTTAGCAAACCAAGATCGGCTCAGTTTCCCTATGAACCCTTTTTTTAACCCCCTTAAGCAAACCATTCGATGCATCTATTTAAAAACCAAACTGATAAATTTTATTTCACGAGGATTAGAAAACTGAAGGGAATCCACAAAATGACAGGTGTATGTGCAAGTATGCTTGGGTGTATGTCTGTGAACCGTACACTATATGTAACAAATTTTCGGGTTCCGCTGACGACCGCCATGAACGCCGAGGCCTCGAGGATTTTAACCGGTTGACGGATGAGGAATTGTCGTGTCTGCAGCAATTAGGTCTTGCCATTATGTGAAACAGGTCAGACATCACACTGTCAGAGCTGGAGACAAGGAGGCATACACTTTCGGAGTTAAACAGTATAGGTTTCTTACCATAGTGTGATTTAATCCATTACATACGTTACTTTTTGAATTAGAGTTGACGAATCAACCAGAGGGACAGTGGAAATATTCGGAACACCCGCACAAAAAGTATAGAAGTGTGGCAACTGACACACAAAAGCAGCCGTGCATAGAAAAGTTCCTGAAATAAAACTGGCATAAGCCATACTCTGGTTTGACCATCTAACTAGCTGCCTCTTAATTTGTAACATACAAGGTACCAACATTCATGCAGTTCAATTACAACGTGATACCAACGGAACTGTTAAGCTTCGTACTCATCTGAGTAATGTTAACCTCACAGTGTTTATCAAACCTGGCCCACTACCCAACGAATTGATTGTATACTCAAGGTACTGTAATTTACCAAAAGCTTAAATGGCCCTATCATACACGGTCACTCCTTACAAGTTCTCTTTCTAGGAAGCTGTCTTTCCAGAGAATCAAAATTTGATTATCCAATTTGATTGCAATCGAACAGGATCAAGATGCAAAATACACATTTAATTAGCGAAATAAAAAGGATACCTTGTTAACCAGATGTGTCAGAGGCTTTGTAGTGTTTTTGAAAGATTTTCTCACACAGTATGAAAGGATTTATCAAACTTTGTCAATAGTCTGTTACATGTTACATCGTATCGGAATATGTAACTAGCTGAAGGGTTACGTCGTCATGCCATGTCCAGTTTGTTTGAAGCACGTCGGCAACGATAGCTTAAATCATCAGAAATAGGCGATTAAGTTGTTTAAGTCAGTACGCTCAACAATGATTCATTTAATACAGTTTTGTAAAACTTACCAGTGACGCCGCTCACAGATGTGGGTAGCAATCAGTTAGCTTTCTTACCACCAAATATTGCACCCACACATTAACCTCAATATATTACTTGTACACTTGGTGGACAATTAATAAATAAGCTAAAGTAGCTGAAGCTCTTTCTACACCCTAGGGAATTTAAAAGATCTTCTTCCAAGATTTCGGAAATTCTCCTACAACTAAAACCATCCCTACAAAAGGCATAACATCCACCCATAAGATACTATTCTTATCTGTTTGAAAACCTAACAACCTAACCTAACTGACAAACTCAAAAACTACAAAGTTTATTTTGAATGAATTTAAAGCAGTTTTGTGATGAGTTTTTAGGCGTGTGAACGAAGCAAAACGAAGAATCTTATTCAACAGGGCACGATGCTACTTATGATGTTTCTTAGATATTTTACCAGCCAATTATCGGTTTTATTTTTCGTTAGAAAAAGTGGTTAGGACAATTCCACTTTTTCGCACCAATCGTATGCTCCATGTAAACATCGAGTAGTGCGTAAATAACAAACTACGTTCATTTTCAAAGGAAGAAATGATATAACATGGTTGATCCACAAATGAGGAGAGTCCTTCCGTAAGACTGGACGGAAAGAGTNCACATACCTTCTTGAATGTTCAGCTGATTCGATTTACGTATAAAATTCTTTCACGATTTCACTCCCGTTTACCCAATAAATGATTTTATCAGTAATGGTCACCAAATCAGCATGAATTAGCGTTTTCCCATAAATGCAGTAGGTTCGGTAGTTCGTTTTCCCTGTATTCACGTGAAGTGAATTCGGATCTGGTTTCGGCTCCTTCGATCATTTCTGCTGACTGACAGGCAAAATGTTTGGTGTGCTTACGCGTTTTCGTTGACTATCTGCTCGACTGCACGGGGACTCCGAGCAACCACTTATGCCGATGATTGGCTCTCAAGATTTAACTTGTGCTTCATCATCAACATGCTTCTCAAAGATAATTTGTTTTCATCTGATTTCGGTGTCGCGTACACTCGTTCAAATAGTCTTAACAAGTATCGTACATTGCTTGTGCCATGGGTTCCTCAGAAGAATTGATTTGTCGAATTTACTCAAATGGTCTACCTAGTGGCTGCAATGAACCAACGACCTGAGAAGTCACCACACGTCTCTTTGCTTTCAACCACAAAGTGAATGCACAAAATAGATTTCAAATGAGAAGTCATGTTCCCCTCAGCCGACCAAGGCTTACGAAGGTCTACATACTGAGGCAGTATGTATTAGATTCCGTAAACCCGGACAGACCAATTGGATTTCATGGGCTGAATCACTCTCGCTCTTTTAATGATAGCTTCTTGACTGTCACATTCTTCGGGTGAAGCTCGAAGCTCAAAGCTCACCTAACGCTTAGTTTTGGTTAGCAACAACAGTAATGGTGTTCGTGTTATAATAATCTAGTTATCAAATGAATCCCAGTACTGCATAAGACGCCGTTTCTTCATCGGAATACTCACATTCAAGCTAAACTAGGGTTTAAAATATTTTATACTAAATCTACCTACGTTATGCTTATATTAGCACACTACTGCAGGAAGAAGTCATTCTTTGAATAGACAGATAACGGGATAAATTGAACACCCTTCAAAATATTTAGTCCAGGTGAACTGCACTTTGACTGGATCTTCCCGGAAACCTTTAAAGTAAGTGTTAATACGGTGGCTAATACGGATCGAGTCATGTGTTAGAAACGTGAGTCTGGCTAGTTGTCGGTAGTCAAAAAGGCAATTGAAAACTCTTGATGGACTCCCACCAGAGAGTTTGAAGTTTCTTCCAGCGTCATACACTGGGTGGATTTACTGAACTGAGGATCCACATGATTGCATTCTTATTGATTCAGGTTAGAAATGATCACCTGAACTTAAGCTCCTTAATTTTTTCAAATTACATGTAGTGATTTCAATAGATGTGTATTCCACAACCCACCGAAAGGCCACATTAAATGCAGTTATGCGGACGGATAGTTAATACAAACCAGGACTTGAGCGCTCTGGTTTGAGTGCTCTAGTCAACACGGAAAACATGCAAAGAACTTAATCGGAAAACGGTTTTCTGAAGCGACTCTGTAAACACGCATGTGACCTCTCAATTGAAAAGAAAAATCTTTAGGCCATGCGGAAGGGGTATGTTTACGAGTCATTCGTAACCTATGGGCAGTCCGAAAATCAATGGTGTGTAAGGTTTGCGACAATGAGCGAGTAGTTACTTTACCGCTCGAAAATAATAATGGACAAGATTTTACATTTATTTCGACCAAAAGTGCTCCCGTATGTGGCATCTGACAAGCTTTCCTCAACCAAATAAACGAATCGGAACACTCGTTTCTGTTTGGTGGAAATCATCATTTTTATCCCGTCCGGGAAACCCTATCATCTTGCGCGCCAAATTGGAGCGTTATCTCTGTGTTTTGTTCTTTTACAATACCTACTGAAAGCAACCGAAAAACAACTTTCTGTGGCATATCTGATTGAATTTTATCTAGTAATAACGGTTCAACCATCGCTACCACCTTAACTCAATTGCTGTATCGTAATAGTACATAAAGATCATCATAAGCATAAAGGCCACAGTAAGCTATTTTTGAAATTACTGGGGCTAGATGTCCATATTTGCTGGTGTTTAATACAATATTCCATTACCATCCTATGTTTTTTCTACCGAATGCACCATAAAAACGTGAGTTACTCTGAAAAGACGCTCTTTTAAATTTGCTTGTAGCGACAGGTATGACAGACCTAGAGTATGTTTTACGCTCACCAGCAAACTCAACCACTGCGAGCAATGAAACATTGGTAAACAGGATGGACATCAAGTGCGTACATTTTTTTCCATTACTTGGAATGCCTAGAGAGGTATAATGAATTCACGAGTGCCAGGCAAATGGTGGTCAGAAAATGTGACCATTCCATGTCTGAAATAGTTCTCAGACTCTGGCGAAGATGCATTAAGAGTGGAGTCCATTCAGAGGAAAGCTCAGACTCGGATCCCCTTGAAGTCAAACACATACTGCACTCGCATTTAACTCCGTGGTTCCCCTTATTTTGACTTGTTCTGTCAGTATCTTACACTGCTACACACCTAGCCAAAAGGTATGTAAGTTTATGGAGCTGTCAAACTCGAAAGAGGCGAATCTGATCGTTCGAAAAATCGTTTTTCCTTTGGGGTGGCCGGGCTAAGGGGCCAAATCACAATCACGTCCCCTTGGCGTACAATGTCTAGAAGTTCGGTCAGGTTTTGCCCATAGACCGAAGGCTGACCACAGTCACAGCTAGGACTACTACGGGTTACATTCCTATAACTAATCGGTATTAGGACAATTATCCTCAGAAGATCTACCTACCGATTTCAATCAGTCAAAGAATAGCCGCAATATAGACAGCTAAATAGCAAATTATGGGAAATTACAAGATCATAATGCTCAAAGTTCTGAAGAACTCCGAAATGGAATGACACTATGACAAGAGGCTGATGTACTCACTTTCCGTTCCACTGTTACAACGCGGTATTTTTTATGAATAAACAGTATTCTGAAGCGTTGGGCAAGCGGTCTGTTAAGCATTTTGAACTAATGAGTCATGAGAGTAAAGGTCGCTCTGGCTTACGGTTAGTGAAGACTGTCCACTTGATTAGTTAGGCCATATATGTGTCAGTGGGACGAATAAGTGAACCAGAATTTGGCCTTCTATCTCACTCATATCCCATTGTCTATATGCAATTTTCGACGAAACAAGCAATCAAAACACAAACCAATTATGACAAAAAACTTTAACGCTGTCTTCTGACTGTCTTAAAATAATGAAAAGCAGGTAACCTATAGAAATATATGGGCATTTGACCAAGTACGGTTTATAATTTCCCGACTTGTGAGGGAGAAGGCGGAGGTTAGGCGATCAGAAGGCGAAACGTTGGGCTAACTGGTGAAGAGTCAGCTCTGCTTGACTGAGCTTGGCAAAGACGAGTATTGGGGTGTCTGCTTGCTTTAAAGCCAACGATGACTAACAAATATACCCTTGCCAGAATCTAACCAGAGCGGAATTAAGTTGCATGTCGTATGCGAGGACCACTTAAATTTATATTTTTGAGTGCATCACTGTCTGGTTGAAATTCGCTTTTTCTGTTCTTTGAGGCCATATCGATCATTGACACTCCCTCTGTTTCAGAGGGCTATTTACCTCACACTTCATACTGAAAACTAGAGCTCCATTAAACAAAAGCCACGTTCATTAGTTTTCACTCATTATGCCGTCTGTAAACTAACGTCTTCCTGATGATGAATCTGTATGCAGAATTTTTTCCTGGTTTACCATGAAAAAAGCGTAATAGAATGATCATTTTTCTAACGGATCAACAGTCCAGCCGATCATGTCGGGCAAGAATTGCATTTCAATTTCGATCTATACGTCAGCAATGCTGAACATGAAATGTTACTGCACGATTCAGTCTAGTCCTCGCAGGTTGCCGATGACAAAGCCGCGGAGTCACTGATTGGAGACGCTCGGTCGCAACTTCCACCGAACCTTTTGCTTTCATAGTGGGAGTGGGTCAATGGGAGTATGGAATGCGGTTTTATTGATTCAGCACCAAATGTAAAATTGCTGAATGCCTCCAGACGTCCCATTGCCTGTTTTAACCCTCTATTGTAATCATCAAGCAAACCTAGCCTTCGAGGTTTCGTCAGTCTTAACAACAAAGTCAATGGAATATCAGTCAAATTCTTCGTTACCAGTACTCTGATGCCTCGAATTTCGTTCTGAATAAAACAAGACAAAGTGTCCTTACAATGCATCAGGTTTGTGGTACAAAATGAGATTCGGGTGACATTCATTAGCCTCCTTGGTTTCATTTGCAAGTGAGTGTACATATTCACTTATGTAGAGCTTGATGCTCAGGTGGTTGATAAAAACCCAAATAATACACCCAACTGGTGATCAACAAGGAGGGCGAAACAGGCAGTTACCCCGGATACTGCTCCATCTGTAACATGAGGCGGCCTTTGTGCAACGTATTCCATTGAGCGTTACAAGGGTCACCTTTTGCTTATTTATGTATCTCATTACCATTAAGCCAATTTTTTAAATGAAGTCATGGGATACTTTTCCTTACTGCCACGTACACCCAAAATAACTACTGTGAACCAGAATATATGTTGCCACCGAAGAACCAATGGGTTAATGGTTAGTTCATGTACGAAATTAGCAAAAAATTAGAGTTTGGACTGAGGAATTGGCTAGGACGAGAAGTCGAGCCCAGGATACTTGCTTATGACCGCTGTAGTGAGCCTAGAAACAACTGCTCGATAAACAAGCCGCACTAGTGAGAGGAATCCCCGCCGTCACCGAAATTACTGAAAGTCAATAAGATCGAACAACGTTATGTCACATGTGGGACACACGAACACGCATACGGACACAGAACAGACGGGATCATTGCCACCCACAGAACGGACATACACTCGTACAGACACTACGGACCATTCGGCTTTGGCCTTTCAAAAACCTGGCTACCTACACGTGCGCAAACTTACTGACACAACGCCCACCACCGTAGGGCCAGAACAATTTTCTCCAACGCAAATCGGACAACAAACGGTCACACAATTCTAACTTGATGGTGGTGCTCCTCATTGTTGTCAGGTGCCTTGTGCTTTTGTGATTCAGGTGGGACGATGCAAAAAATATTGTGAATGTGTAATAAGGCGAGGAAAAATGGTTTAAATTGAGTTTTCTTTTCCTAGTTTTTGTCGGTTGGATTTACTTTTTGCACATTTCACGCAATTTCTGGTTGCGTTCAGGGTCTAATGAAGTCCCATCATCCTCACCAGCACCAGCAACAGTTGCAACATCAGTTACAAACCAAACGAGGATTTATAGAGACACCTGTGGAGGAAACAGAGCATTTGCACCGTAAGCATCTCATCCACAAAAACGTCTTGAACAAACCTGCTGGCACCGGGAGTTCAAAAGTGACGCAGAAAATTACACCCTCCTCCGCAGATCAAAGACCTAATGTTGAAGGGAGCGTAACAGAGTATAAAAGACTGCGGACCCCCAAATTTGGTGCTAGTTCTTCAGGGAAGTCAGATGTTTCGCGGGACTCCTCTGGAAGAAGCAAACTTAGTGACCATAAAGGATCTTGGATAGCCTCAACCGGTCACCCGAGTGGAAATATTTATCATCAGTCTCCCTCAGAATCCACCACTAACACAACATCGGATAGTCAAGAACAGGAACGTCATTACCCACCGGCGGAACTCTCCCAGGGTAAGTAAACATGGAGTGATAGTGAACGTTGTTTTGACTGCCAGAATACTGGAGATGCTACGAAATTGAGGTTCACCGGCTCGTAATTTGGCACATGGCAGCTGACCATACTGTCAAACTTTTGGCTTCAAGAGCTCGAATCGAAGCCGACATCTTCACACAACTTTGTTCAGTTTTTCTGTCAGTCAAACAGTTAGGCGTATACAAGCAACTTTGCGTTTTATGAACACCGATGGTGTATATAGATCGTACAGATTTCAGTTAATGGAGCATAGTAATCTGCAATCCGGCTAAATCAGTGGTAGTAATATGGTAGGTCTTATACAAATAAAAAAGTTGAGGCAACCCATTTAGGTGGGGCTAGCTGCATGTAACTTTGTGTGTGCATTCATGTAATTTTCAGTTTGCCGCGCATATGGTCGTTACCCAAACTATTCTGAGCAATTAGCTAGGCTCATTCGGAAGTCGGTTTTGGAAATCTGATTAATAATTTGGTTTGTACCTTTCAGTGTTGAAGTCGATCATTACAAAGACAACTTGTGTGACCAATGCTTTACTGACAAGCCCATATCAGCGGGTTTCAATCCACATACATTTTAACATCGCAATGTTGGTAATCTCCAAAGTTTTTCATAGCTGTACATTCCTAGTAGACATTTAGGCATTATTTTTCATGAGTGTGTGTGAAAATAACAAAGGCAAGAGACTAAGAGCTCCTTAAAACCCACAAATGAAATGGTTACATACATTCTAGTTATGAACAATGTTAACACACAAGCACAGAACGTGAAATCTAGAATACCAAAAAAACCGCCCTTTGTAAATGCCATTTTTACGAACAACGTTTTATGTTAGTCCTGTAACCGCCCTTTGTAAAATGCCATTTTACGAACAACGTTGTACGTTAGTCCTCTGGCAAATGGAGATGCTGTGCGCATTTAGAAAAGTTGCCTATCACCCACCCTGTTGTACTCCTTCGGTAAATAAGGATAATTTTATTGGCATGTCCCCTGTAGTAAATCACACCTAAACTTTTATTCATAATTACGGTCAGTACTGGCGTCCCTAATGGTTATTGCTGGAAACACTAGTGAGTTGCAGTGTACGAACCCGAAACAAACGAAACATTAGACAGCCAGTTACTACGCGAAAAGAAAAAAGGAATTCTATTGGGTTATAATTAGGTTACGGAAAAGCAAATGAACTGCACACGTTGGGATACATACTAAAAGCATGATTTTTAATGGCGCCAACGCTGAAAATACAGTAAATTTGAAGAGTTGTAATTTATAATTATTCAGTCGCGCGGTTGTTACAGTATTTTGTGGCCTCAGAACACTTCAGTTGTTTTGGTCGATTTCTTTCAGTCTTCCGAAGCTTGATCGATCACACAGCAGGGACCAATGTCGACCCATAGTTTCACACGGCCCCATAATTGCTAGCTTCCTGTCACATTTTAATCTAAAGGGGAAGCAAGCTTAACTGCTCGAAAATCTTGCAAATAGGCTTCCCACTGCACATAGTGCTTGGTAAAGGCAAATAACTAACGTTATACATCAAGTCGGCTTTTTAGCCATAAGAAGGAGGAAATTAAAACAAACGGAACGGGTGAAGCATTTGACATTTCATAATTTTTGAGGAGTCTGGTGTTATATTCTAAAAATGAAAATATTTTGAGACCTACGAGCGCCTAGGGCTTAACAAGGTATGATAAATGCCTGGAATCTGAAGGAAACGTTTTCTATATCTTTTCACAGTGTCACTTGTTGCATTTGTCAAATTCTTCTGTGTAATCGTTTCTTATCTTCTGATCAGCTATTTCTTCATGTGTTCTCAAAGCGCGCGGGTCTCTAGATTAGTATTTATTCAAAATCTCATTTTTTACGGACAGCTTGCTAGAAATAGCTAACAACTCTCCATGTTTAAGTGAGCCCGCTTCCTTCTCGTGTTAATAGCTGACAACGAGTTAACATTGACAACTACGCTTCGGGGGTAAAATCTGATAGGGATGTTTACGCCCAGAAATATTCAATCCGACTCACCGCATAAATCATTAGGCATCCTTTTCGAAAAAAAACTAATTTGAGGAAACGAAGAGTGTTGTTCGAAAATTGTCACATTCTGTGCCATAACGAGGGCTTTATTGTTCCGAGGGAAGGCTGTAGTTTCCGACATCTGGGGCGTAACCTGTTACTGAAAGCTTGATATTATGTATGCTTCTCAATGAGACAACAGAAAAAGAATTGGTCGTAAGGCATGCTTTTTTCGTTTCGTCCCACCTTTATATAGTCAGATGGGTCGTAAAGTAGGGTTGTTAGTTGCGGCTGCCCATGTTTAGTTTTACTGTCCCAAAAACCCGTCAATTTAGGCACTTGACTGGCTAAACTGCAGTATTCTGTTTTTTGGAAAGTCAACTTGCAAGCACCTTAAAAACCAAGAAACCAAGAAATGAGTAATTAGTTCACTGTATGCGTTTATTTACTTTTCTTTAATTTGAGTAAACCACAACCTTTTCTGTCCATTTGAAGGCGTTTTCTCAGTGAACCATCTCCTCTTGGGCAATAGATCTTTCAAAAAGTTGTGACTAAACTATGTATCGTACAGAGCAATAGGTAACCTGGTAAGTATACGCACTCCAAAGGTTATTCTGCCTTTTTTCCTAAAACGCAAAACAGCGATCGCTCTGGTAAAATCAATGAGTTTCGCGGATTTGCCGTTGAATTCAACGTTTTTTCATTTCGCAGACTGAAAAAACCAGGCTTGAGCCCAGTCATAAACGGCCTCATTCGACAAAAGAAATGGGGTCATGTTAGCAGACAGTACCGCAAGATAATCACATAAGCCTTGATTTGAGTGATATGATGCCCAAGTACATCAGGATACAGTTAGTATTAAAAACATGAATATAAGAAAGTTAAATAGAGAAACAACTACCTCTTCAGTGTTTTCTAGCTAGTGTTTTCAGTTGAGGAAGTAATTCTGCATTCACTGTGTGAAACATTTGAATTCCTCAAGGCTCTATCTTTTCTAGAGTTAAAGAATGCATTTGAAAGACAGCATTAGCGATAGCATTTTCATCATAAAAAGCAAAAACAATTCATGCACCAACATCGCAATGCTAGTGAATTTCAACAAGGTTGTACTCATCGTCTTTTGATGTTTTTCATCATGTTGCCACGCCGAACAATATGACGAGCGACCAGTGATTTTCCAGTATGAAATGGTTAGGAAGCAACTGACAGATGAAGAACTGCTCTGACAGGTATTGAGTGCACAGGAGTAATACTGCTTGGGACGGCCATCACCATAATCATTGATATCAACAAAGATGGGAACGCTGGTAATTCATGTCGCAGTTTTCACCGATACAAAAAAGTAACTCTACAGTGCAACAACCATAAACCGGTGGTTTAAATAAAATTTGATTCAAATGACCAAGCGTCAGTCACCATGGGCTCGGTAAATCTAAGAGCAAAGAAGTAAACCTTTTTTCTTTATTGCCTGTTATTTTACTTTTTATTGGTCGATGGCATCTCTTAAGGTGGAAATAAACTGCATTTTTCTTTGCAGTTTTGAATTGGTAAAAACGTCGCATCTGAGCCTGAAACAAGGTAGCACTGACCTAGGAATAACTATTCATCAGCAGACAACGGGTTCATCGACAAGTAAAGTGCAATATTCTTTGCAGTTTTGAATTAGTAAAAACGTCGCTTCTGAGCCTGAAGCAAGGTAGCACTGACCTAGGAATAACCGTTCATCAGCAGACAACGGGTTCATCGACAAAGCATGTAGCGTCGCGTTTGAGGTGGATGAAAACTCTCCGACAGCCTTCCGAAGGCTTTGTCCTTTGTATGTTTCATCACGTGAGCATTGTCCTCTGGTTCTCATCTGCATGCATACTACTTGAATATGAAATTTTACCGTTTATTCAATCACATTCAGCGGTTTTGTGCAGTTTTTGGTATATTAGGCGACCTGTCCACCATGAGAAAGCAAATGCGTGTTACGCATTTTCCTACCAAACATATGTACGAGTCAATGAAAAAAATTATTGGTCACGGATTGTCGATCCACCGAAGTAATGATCTACTCCAAACACCCAATGCGTTTGCGCAAAGCAATTTTTACTGAATATTTACAATGCTCAATTGTACATTACACTTTTCTTAAGATCATCATCATCAGCCTTAGCTTCACTAACCTTCCGGTGTATACAGACATGGCATGGAACGGCATGAACCTTTGTCAAACTCTTACGCTTTGAAGTTTCACGTGAAAAGTCCTCCTCGTTTGTATGAAGCAATAATAAAGTCTTCTGTTATCATTCAGCACTCTCCTCTAGTAAAATAGATTTTCGGAATTATCAACTGATTTGTCCAACCATCCAGGCGCCTAGTTTTACATTCAGTTTCCCGGTGGAAAATGATGCCCATAGGGCATAATTTGTTATGTGCCCTCCATCATCCCTCGACCCCTCAATTACACAATCAACCGATGACAAATAGCCTTAACGGTGCTTTGATAGCGCATGTATGCGAGAAATTCTCATTAGTTTAGGACCTCGTAAGACAGTAAGGTAAACGAGTACACCTGTATTAATCTAAGAATATCACGGAATTCATGGATACCAAACCTTGTTTGAGGACATCTGAATAGAAGTTAAACTGGTTTGGAAATATTTTGCTCAGTAAATGTTTGGTATGCTTGATGGAGGACGGACGGGATTGACAGAAAATGTCAAACGGACAAAGCAGCTTGCTGCCTAAGGCATGTGTACTCGAGCTGGAACCATCGATGGGTCTGGAAAGGTGCTAAATAAGGTACCAACTGTTGTCAAAGCAATCCCTACCTAACGACCTTATACGCAAGATGGAACGTGATTGAAAGAGCAGCGATTTATTGGCAACAAGAGCACAAGTAAAGAGATTTTCTGAAACAAATACGATTAAAATGAATAGCGCTGGCAACCTTCTGCAACGTCTGTGGAAAGAAACCAGACCCCTATTCAAAAATGATTTAATTTGCGGAGATGGACTTAATCTTATTCTACTGAACCAGATGATAAACAGCTGTCATTTTTTCGGCTAAACTGAACAACCGGGTCTTGGTTTGGTGAACGGGCTGATTTCCGTTGAGCTTGATGTCTATGTTGCCGGTAGGGTATTGAAGTAATAACAGGTGGGTAGGTTCTTTGCTTCTTGATTAGGTGGTTGCTCGCTGATCATGACAATTCTTTCACCAATATTTAATGAAGTACCTCCACCATGCACTTAAAAGCCTCTTTCCTTTTTACCTGCTCACATTTACGTAGATTTTAAAGCTAGTGGTTAAGCCACAAACGGAAAAATCAGTGTCCAACAACACTGCCGAAAAAGTATGTTTGGCGATAAATTCAGTGCATGGTTTACAGATCACGACGGGACAACCATATCGAACGATAAGGCTATACTCTAGTTTGTCAGACTAATTAGGCAACAGGCACTCGTTAAACACTAGGCACATCCAAGTAAGTTAATAGCAAATGCTTACAAAAAAGCAACCAATTTTGCTTGGTTTGTGAGGAAGAATTGGTAAGCCCAATGAAGCGATCAACATCTACCTGATCACCACCAAATACAGTGACATCGGGAGTCCCTCAAAGCATAGTCTTAAGAGGACCAGCGGTCTAATTTGCGCTAATATGGTGGAACTGTCTTGGAATAGGCTGGTGGGCGCATACTGATTAGTCCAACTGCTTCAAGACTGATTCATTTATGCTTGGTTTCGTAGCGATTTGTAACATTTAGCTGTAACTGTGAACCACTATCAATGAAAGCATGAGGCTGGTGGGCGCATACTGATTAGTTCAACTGCTTCAAGACTGATTCATTTATACTTGGTTTCGTAGAGATTTGTAACATTTAGCGGTAACTGTGAACCACTATCAATGAAAGCATGCTCTGGGATATAAAAATTTTCGAAAACTGAAGCTTGACTCGTTTATTAAATGACGATTCGGAACTAGAACAACTGCAAAATTATGAGGTGACCACAATGGTAATTTAACGCCTTGATTGATTGACTGATTACTTTAGGGTTTCACTAGTCTGTCTGAACCTTTTCTTAATAATGCATCACAACTCTGAAGATGTCCTAACAGGACTTGGGGTTGTGTTTCGGACTGATTTATTCCTGAAGCAATCGAAGTACTCGGTTCAGTGACTAGTGTTGGAAAGTTTAACAAAGCGGTCACGTGCGTCAGATTTCTGGTCTAACGGTCTTTAACGAGAGTGCCATTTCGGTAGACCTATCCATTAATACGGCATACCAAGATGGTCAATGCTGATCGTTTGCAAGAATGAACTCACTGGATGTGCATTCACAGCTGTCCACGTTTATACTGTTCCTCGCTATTCTCCATCGTTTACGGGATAGGACGAAGGATTTCCGAAACCCCTGTTAGTGCACTTAACAATTTTTTAAAAGCAAAATAAACCACATCAACAATTTGCTAGATGATGTTTCATCATCTATCGGTATTTTACTGTAAACTTTGTGCGTCTACGTGCAGTCGGCAGATAACGCACTGATGTGGTGCGATGACCGAGGCTTGGTTGACAATGCGTTGGTTCTTTGAGCCTACTGGTACGGAGTTAGCGTCCTATATTTTGAGTAATCCTTGCTCCGTCGTCATGACTGGTGGAGTCATGTAATCAGAAGAAGCCTTTTTGACAAACTTTGCAGTCGTTTGATAAAACTACCTCCTCTGTGCCAGACGACGTAAAGAATTGAATTTCTGATTTGTTTTCCCTCAACTACACAATGCTACAATGCACTACTAATTTCATTCAGAATGATGGTGATGGTAAGGCTAGAAGTTGTAGTAGTTGTAGCTGAGTATACTTCCATATTTCTTCTACAGTGCTCCTTCTATCAAGAAAAACCCACGGGGTGTTCAAAGCTATCCTCCAAAGGTTAGGCTGGAGGATAAAATACTCACTCGTATTCACCAACCTTTCATCGATTGCTTAAATTATACGGGCTCTCATTCTCATTCTTTGTTTAAGACATCCTACTTTTCCGACACCCAAGCGAGGAGGCACTGAACTCGACTTTGTTTCTTATCTCAGGAGGTGCGTTCCCCTGATGGCATCGGGATGTGCAATCCAGACGTCTGGCAGATGAAGAAAGCACGTCTAAAAGTCTCTTGCTCCCTAACAACAGAGTGCACATAGACACCATTTATCACGCGCTTAACCGCAACAAAAACCACAAGGATATGTACCATACACTTGGACTTGGCTTTTTTGCTTCACCGAAGCGCAAATCTGTCCTTGGTCAATTTCCACATTTCAAAACCCACAGATCAATCAAAGGAGAAAATAATCAGTGGACAATTTAAGCAGGCGCACTTTTGTCAGACGCGTTTAAGCCAGCAGTGGATCGAAAAATTATACGGGCCTCATTCTCATTCTTTAAGACATCCTACTTTTCCGACACCCAAGGCAGGAGGCACTGAACTCGACTTTGTTTCTCATCTCAGGAGGTGCGTTCCCCTGATGGTATCGGGATGTGCAATCCAGACATCTGGCAGATGAAGAAAGCACGTCTAAAACTTGCTCCCTAACAACAGAGTGCACATAGACACCATTTATCACGCGCTTAACCGCAACAAAAACCACAAGGATATGTACGTACCCGAGGAGGCACTGAACTCGACTTTGTTTCTTATCTCAGGAGGTGCGTTCCCCTGATGGCATCGGGATGTGCAATCCAGACGTCTGGCAGATGAAGAAAGCACGTCTAAAAGTCTCTTGCTCCCTAACAACAGAGTGCACATAGACACCATTTATCACGCGCTTAACCGCAACAAAAACCACAAGGATATGTACCATACACTTGGACTTGGCTTTTTTGCTTCACCGAAGCGCAAATCTGTCCTTGGTCAATTTCCACATTTCAAAACCCACAGATCAATCAAAGGAGAAAATAATCAGTGGACAATTTAAGCAGGCGCACTTTTGTCAGACGCGTTTAAGCCAGCAGTGGATCGAAAAAAGGGGAAAGGATATCAAAGTTTCGGCCAAATTAATGATATATCATGCAGGTCACCAGAGAATGTTTACCAACCGGGTAAAACATCTTTGTCGTTACCCTATCCAACTTGTGACTGTTTCTACTCCAACTGAGCAGCAGAAGGTGAAACTGTTTAGAAATCTAATCTTTCCCAACTGGCAAAACAAATAGCTCTCCTTCCAAATGCAGAATGTGCTATGACTTTTATGCCGGGGTTTCCAACAGAAGAGTAACAAACAAGAAGGCAAACGGCCAGTTCGACTTGAAAGTCATGCTATCACAACCTGACCGCTTCAGGGTTTTTAGTCTTCTAGAGTATAGTTTTTCGTAACTGCGTCCATGGAGTCACCGGATTCGACTTCGGACAGATTAAGTTAAACTTTGCTCAGTTACATATTGTCGTATGGACTCAACTGCGAACCTAACCAACCATCAAACCCAAAGCTTAAACACTTTTTCCGCACATTGCACAATAAAAACTTACTTCCCACAAATATTTCTTGATAGATCCAACACTTCAATCACTCTAAAGAGAGCCCACTACAAAGTTTTACTTGTGAAACAACTCGTACAATTCTTCATTGGTCTACCACTGTAGAGTGGAAGTGCCAAACCTTATTTTCTCCGAAGTACCGGATTCTCGTTATCCAGTGACTACTGTGAGAAAGCTGTGATTGTGTTTTCAGGTCAGGCTGTACCAATCTAATTTCACTGAGTGTTTTATTTGTCTAGAAGTCCGATACATATTGTTCTGATAGAAAATTAATACTGTGCCCTCACGTTTCAGAACCCTTTGTTTTAGTCTGCTATGATGTCGGCCCGCTCAGTGTTCAAGTGATAAAATGTCTGTTACCGGTTCTGATGTAAGGTTTCTCTAGGGTTTATAGGGTCTCTGCGAACTTTTCAAAGACCCATTCTTCTTCATAAGTTCTTTTTAAATTTAGCTGGCCTAGAGTATCATTGAACTTCTGGGTTTCAACACAGACCATCAAACCTATCTTTAAAATCACCTTCCAAGTTATATTCGCGTCTAAAACACTAATGTATGTGTAAAATCAAACTTCTGTTCGTGTTTGACTAAGTGAGCCAAAGCAGGAACAAACAACTTTTTAAAATCATTTAGTATTTCCTCCTCTACTTCGTTCCTTTATGCTGATGTTTTCTACGTTTTACTTGCTCGTTTGTTGCAATGGGCTTGCTCGCTTAAGATCCGTTTATTACGCCACAGGTCTATGAAATTCCACTTAAGGAAATTTGCCACAGCTTGCGCATCACGGACCAACATACATACATACTATTCTTTTAGGCTTCTTTGGCAGTGTTTTGTCCGATTCATACACTGTTTTCTGAAATTCTCGGATTCGATGCTGACCAAAGAACAAGTCCCCTGAACCAGTACTTCCATACTAAGCGGTATTAGGAACTTACATACAGTGGTATACTTAAACTTTGGAGATATTGCGGAATACAGTTAGTTCAGGTGCGCTGCTTAGTTGTTGGTCTGTCCTCTATGACTGTCAATCCGGCCGCCAGGTGCCAACCAGACTTAGGCTGTCTTATCGAGGTATCTGCAGAAGGTCAAACTGACACCAAGTATATAGTGGATTATACCTCACTAAGCATGATCTACTGCATGATATTTCTATGTAATCTTATTTACGGTGATAAACACCTTCGAATTTCCAAAGCCACCAGTAGCTGGGCTGGATAAGAGCAACTTGAAAATGTCTTCTGCGGCGGTCTGGTTGCTATTTACAAAGAACGCATCTGAGCTACTTAAGCCCGCGAAAGTCAGATTAGAGAGGGGCAAAGGTATATGTTCTTTAGAAGCAGAGTTTTCGAAAATTGGGTGACGCCACCTGGATTAAGGAATGCTGGGAAAGCATCACTGTAAACACAAATGGTTTTAACGTCTTCAGCATGGATAAAAACGTTGTAATTTCGTAAAAGGGTGGAATGTTTGAATAATAGCTGCAGCGAATTTAACCATTTTTCAAAGACCAATTTCATTTACGTGTTTAAAGCCTAGCTCCAGGTGAAGAACTTTTTCGCGTTGTTGACGCAGAGAATGTCTGCGTTTTTGGTGCCAAAGTTGGATGAACTGGGATCCAAAGTCCTTTTTGCAATCTCTACGGACAGAAAACAACTTTTACACGGTACCGATAGTGGATTGTTTTTGCCAGTATAGCAGTACCACCACTTGGGAGATCAATAACATGACAGTAATCCGGGCCGTACATTCGTTGGATGTGGTCCGACTGTGCTCTAAGTGTCCGAAATGATTGTTGGATTCGCAAGCTCACGATAAACGCTTGTAGTAGCGCACATTTCCGCTACACTTGGCACGTTGAATTATATTGTTGAAACTTTCGCTCTATGACCGGATTACAGCCTCAATGAAAATGGAGCTTTTCCATCCAGCATTCTGTCTCAAAGCAACACGCACCTTTTCCTGCCAGAAGTTGACGACGAAAAAGGCTTGTTCCTGTTGTCGAAACTTGAAACGTTCTTCCCGTATTCGTCACAGCGTTAGTATTCGACAAACACAGCTTTACCGACCTGTTGCAAATTTACCACCCACGCACATAATCGATTATCAGAGGCAGGATCAAATTCAGTGCATTAGCAATCACTACCCTAGTAGTGGCCACCGTTCCGTGGCAACACATGCTTAATGAATACAGCCCAGTTGGACAGGGATATTTCTCATTTCTAGACAGGAAAACAGGATAGCCAATCGTACCATGTGGCGCTGCGGTGTCCGCCTTAGGGATTTTAACATGAGTGATATCAAATGTAGAGCCAAACTTCATTGATCAATCATCTGATGAAGTTGTTTCCCAAATCATAGGCTCCATGCCTTGTTAATATCCACTCATCGACCAGAACCACTGAGGGTGTCTCTTCACAAAGAAACTTCGATGTGACGTTGCGATGTAACGTTTACTGAAAACGTGAAGTTACGTTAAAAGTCTTCTCCCCAAACACCACCAAGAATGTATACCTGGCATGCGGATAGCCAACAGATCCTGTAATTCCTTCAAGAAAGGACGGTTAATATGCCATTTTTAGCAACCAATGCGTAGTATATGGTTTTCGGAGGCGTCCTTAGGATGTACAATACACGACGAACCCAAAACCATATTTCATCCCAACAACTTATAAACGAAATCATCCCCATTTTTCCGGCATAACTATCCCCTTTCCGAAGCCCGCTATCAACACAAAACTTTTAAGGACTGACTGGTGTGTGAATGCGAGTTAGGCGTACGTAAAAACAGTCATGTGATTCAAAATTCCCAGTCTGATTTGTTCGTTTGCATTCTTGGCGTTGGTGGAAGTGCAATCGGAAACTAGAAACAAGTAACTAAAATGTTCTAAGGGAATTTTCACAAATAAGTATTCCGACTTCCGATTGTCTGTAACTTTAGCAAAAAAACTTCCATACTCAAAAGAAAATTGATGTCCCCAATTCACACACAGTATAAATTCTCGTGGCACCTAGCTTAGTTTTTCGTGTCTTGCCGTGGATGAACTTCATAATCTTTTCAAACTTTCCACAGAAAATCGCTTCCATAATATCAAAGACAAACTTATAGCTGAGCTTGTGACAGTTTCAAACCAGCGAAACACCAGGCGTCATCCATTAGCTCAGGTCACGGTAGATGAAGAGATTTCGCTACGATAAATTGAGGTATTTAGTTGCAACGCATGACTATAAGGCTTTAAAAGAACAAATAATTGTGTTTCGCTTCGTCCGTGCTTAGCAATCTGACACAAAGCCCTCATTTACTTTACTCGTGCGTACAGTGTACATTTGTTCAAAAGAATTTCCTGTGAACCTCTATATAGGGTGTCCGGTAAATCCATGTAGTGATCAATTTAGCATACACAAGAATAAAAGTTACATGTGATTCCCGACAAAAGCACTTGCAACTGTGCAGATGACATTTCCTTTTTCACTTGAATCGGAGGGCAAGAAAACAAAAATACTGCGAAATGTCGACATTTTGGTTTAATCTCCTCAGCCGCAATAATAAAAACCGTAAACTCTGTATGCCGGAGGATGTTTCACGTAACTTTGACGCGCCTGCTATCGAATAGTTTTTACGTTGATATTCCACATATATGCTATCTTGCCACAATAACGTTGTTGCCAAAAATGATAATTTGCTATTTGTATAATTTTCCTGACACATTTCGTCCGTTCCAGCACCGGAAATTTGCAGCTTTAACAGAGCAACCGCTAAATTAATTTTGTATTTTTTGGAGTCAGTAGATTTTAATGAAAGCCGCGCTCAACTTTTGTCAGAACCACCGAGTAAATTAAGCGCTGCACTTGACCAGAATCAGTGTTTTGGCTGATGACAATTTGTTTGTTTACAGACATTGTTTGTTTATATTTCGCAAGCAACCATGGATAATGTCTACAGGAATTAGTGCATATTGACATCACACTCGAATGGAAACACTGTTTTCGATAAACAGTTTCATGTTGACGAATGAAGGCAGTAACTGGTCGTGATATATCCATGCTGGTCGATTGTATCCCAGCAGAATATTACTGATACATTTCTTATCTCCAAATTGCAGGCTTTATTTTCCGGCCTACATAAGTTCTAAACAGAATTGTATCACTCAGGGTGCACTGGTGATATGTTTGAATTCAGCTTAGATAAATCCGAAGCAGTTACCTCAAAGCAGTACTTTACCGACTGTTGGTTTATCCTTAACCCCTAGAAATCGCATTCATTTCCGTGTGTTTTAGCACCACCTCAATCTAGTAAATGATTAGATGTTTGTGAGTTCAAATGCGTTATGATTTGCTTCCTGCACTATCCGTCCCGCCCACTTAGCGCCTTAGGTTAATTACTGCTCCGAAGTGTACCTGGGGGATGGTTTGCTCCCTTCCTTTCCGGATTTAATGGTTTAGTGACCGAACCAAAAGCCACTTTTGTCTAATTCGTTTACTTCAGGTGAACTAGGTGTGTTTTCACGTGCGAACCAATGAGGTTGTCGACGGGAGGAAATGTTAGCACCTGGCGAAAACCGCCAACTAGCCAAATGGGATTGTTTAACGGCATACAACCGATGCTTAACATTTTATCAGATGCAAATAATATTCAAGTCTAATTGGCGAGGGAACAGGCCGTTTTTATCCCATTTCTCTCCCTTTTCAATTGTCACTTATCTAAAGAGTCGCTTGTGTTTGAGACGGTATGTCCGTAAACAAAACTGCTGGGTTCAGTAACAAGTGGTAGGCTTATTCGCCTCAGATTCTTAAGATATAAGATTCAGTGGAAAAACGTTGAAAACGATTAATGTGATTTTAAAATGTGGCTGGCCTGCAACCTGTGAGGTCATTGCATTGACCATAGGATCGGTTTATTATCGGTAAGTGGCTCCGTGCATCAAGAGAATTCTGGTTGAAATAGGTTGTTATACAATTCACGTCAGCAAATGTAGATTGTGATGAGAATTTCGCAGACGCAGCCTGGCGAAACCTACATATCGTCATCTTTAGTCAAATTGTGTTCTGCACACTAAAATCGTGCAGTGAGCTCATATAAGTGAATAACATTGGCAGTTTCGTTTTCGATCAGGCAGTTCGATTGGTTATGCAGTCAATGTTTGGTTGTCCATCAAAAATTGTACAACAGCATCTAACCTGTGTTTCAAGGGTATTGATGCTAACTCGTTTATCGGATGCCCATATTCTACATACCTGCATGTTCGGGAATTAGCACTGCTCGTAATGAAAGAAGAAGAAAACACGGAACGACAGTTAAATCGATCTTCAGTTAGCCTGTGGTATGCATGTTGTAAGTTTTTGCCTCAGGAAATGAGCCAAATATTACCCTACCCAAAACGGGTCCGTCTGTTTGTATCCAGTAATTCGGGTTTACGAACCCTAGCAAGAACTAAATAACTAGGATGACAGCGGACCTCATTCACAGTGTAGATATCTTTTTTGTCCAAAGTGTCAGAGTTTTGGACGATTTCTACTGACGTTAACATACAGCAAAGAAAAGGAGGCACTAAACGGTAGTTTTTAACGGCGAGTTAATCAATCAAGTGTATGTATGACAAGCAATGTTTAGGCTTCTAACCGTGCCTCAATGGGATCCTCAAGGGAATTACCACTCTCAACGTAGATTTGTTATTATAATTGCCTAGAGGGTACATTAAGAGTCAGTTCGTTGAAGAGAGACACCCACTGATGACGTGGCAAAAATTTCTTTTATTTGGTTCTCTATTGCTGTATTGCCTTGTTTACTGATCCAGCGACTGAATCGATTCCAGGATGTTGGAAGACATTCCAAATCGATTACACAATTAAGCTATCCAAAAATATATAAAACAACCATTTATTCTGGCTTTGATTTGGCTATTCAGAAACTTTGTTTTGTATTTGATAAGTATTCAAAGTATTATTGAATACAAAGGGGTAGTCGTCCGGAGTTCCACTGATAATATCAAATTTTCTGCTAATATCAAATATATGATTAATAATCTAATAAATATTTAACGGTTGAGCTGTTAACATGTTCCACTACTCGCGTAACGTTGTATCATTCCGCTGCTAGTAAACAATTTGGGACACGACCTAATTAGACCGGCAGTATAATATTTACAACTAGTTGACCCATGAGTACCAGTATTGTGTTGGTTTGGGCGGGTAGAGTCGTCTTTATCATTAATTGCTTTGCCACTTAGGTTGTGCACACGTCACATCAGTCGCTAAGTGATATAGTCAAACACCGAATTTGGTCGATCGCGAGAGCATAATTTCCGTCAAATTGAGAGTAGACTTAGGTGTGTCTTTTTTGTAGAGATTTCGTCCTGGAAGTGAAGCCAATCTATGCTGAAAAGCCGAGAAGCACTGTGTAGAGGCTCATTCCTATTGGGAATCGTATCTAACGAAACTCCGGAGAGTCTCGAATCTGCGACCTCCTGGCTAGCAGTTTGAACACTTAACCTTTCGGCCACGAGCGGCTGATTAGCTGTATGATTAACTCCCACTTGAACAGGTTATAGTATCACACATTCTTCAATCGCGGGATCCACATCGTCACATGTGTCGACCGGCTTCTCGGGCAACGACTTTTTGGGACCCACGGAGTGCCTTAAAACGCGCACTGCCGATGAGTTCCACACCGAGCCAGCTTTCATTATGCAAGACAAACATTTTTAAGTATAATATCCTATAGAGAAAATAACGTTGTGTTACTTCATTGGATGGAGGGATTCTGGATGTTCACTGTAAACTTGCCCCCGCCAATGAAGTTTATCCAGATTGCTGAACCGAGAAATTTTGTTGGCTGTGGTATGCATCTTAAGCATCATCGAATAGATAAAATTCCACGACATTCCGATAAAGTTTTTGGATGTGTGCATGTTCAGGTGGAACACGATTAAACTGCATTATTGGTGTCTTACATGATAAGAACCGGCAAGTGAAGCAGCAGTTGGAATATACGTCAAAAGTAGCTGTAGAAAACCAGTTAGGTGGCCAGGCATGGAATAGATAAACCAAGAGAGAACTCTAAACATCCTGGGGTTTCTTTGAAAAGAGCGTCAGTTGG
This sequence comes from Opisthorchis viverrini, assembly GCF_000715545.1. Taxonomy (NCBI): domain Eukaryota; kingdom Metazoa; phylum Platyhelminthes; class Trematoda; order Opisthorchiida; family Opisthorchiidae; genus Opisthorchis; species Opisthorchis viverrini. Next base: position 125,383 of record NW_008752014.1, on the reverse strand, counting down.
GATGAGTTTTACTATTACATTAGTCCTTCTTTCTCAAACATTTATTTAACATCCTTTTTAGGCCAATTTAACGGAGTCAAAGTCATTCCATTTTTTTAACATACGCTTTCTAATGCATGTTGGTCGATCCGGGTGCTGATGTGCCTAAATTCAATAAGCCTTGAAGAGTTTATTGGTGGACCCACAATAGAGTTCCGAGGTTCTTGCTTCCTCATTGAAATATAGCAGCTTGACGTGTGCTTAGGTAATCTCTTTTCATGTGCTGACGTCAAAGTTATACACTCAATAAAATTTCTTCCTCTCAATCTTGTTGCAGTCAATGGTGTAGACATCAAAGGCAACTTTCAATTCACGTCGACCTACCTATTAAATAACATTCAAATAACTCAGATTAAGCACTCCATCAACAAATTGTTCGTCACATGATCGTTTGATCGATTAAACACCTACAGCAGATCTAAAGAATCAGAGTCACTGTACGCATTCCGCAACATGTCACAATCGTACGTCGCATAGCCTAAAAACTGGGTAATTATCATCTCTAAATTATTCCCTGACCTGCACTGGTCCTGGAACAATTCCGCGGTAGGCTGATGCAACTTTAGATTGATAGCCTAAAGCAGCATGCTGAAAGTAAGAACTGTCGTTGCGAATTTCAACTGCTTGCGAACTTACTACACGGAATACAATCGAAAATCGGACGTCGTGTGTGGTTGGTTAACATTTTAGGTTACATATTGTTCAATTAACACTGAGCCATTCCAAATACAAGATAAATCACCAAACCCAAATGTAATGGAATTTATTCTGCCATGCAAAGCGCACATTAATTTTCCCTGATTCGTGTTACAACTCGGTTACTTGGGGGCTAAAATGTGTGCACGCATCTATCTGTATGTGTTTGTATGTGATTGAACCTGACTTTGGATGTAACCTTGAGGCAGATTGCGTATTGTAGTGGACTAGAAAATTCTATCCAAGGTAGATTTCTATGTTTGAACACTCACAACTATCAGTCACGGTACTAGTTCACCAACAAGAATCTTACTAAACCCTACGCTAGGATTTTGCAGTAGTTTGTGGGGTTCAATGCTCAGTTCAGTGCATCAAATTCACCAAGAGAGCATATGAGAAAAAAAGGAATAATCTGTTAATACTTCAGAATGTATTCGCGCGTCCCCACCACTGTCGGACGATTCTTTCAATTAACAAAATATGTACTGTTACATCCTTATCAGGAGATGAACTCGCGCTGTTAGATTTTGGGACAAATTTCAGGAACCCACTAGGAAAGCAAGAACTTAACCAAATGCACTTGGCCAGAGGAGGTGATACGACAGTCCTGTTGGAAAGAGACGGAAATCTATCGAATAATGAATCGCCAACCAGATGAGAGCAAAACTGCTGGTAGATCCAGACACAACACTATCTGCTGAAACATGCTGCCTTATTAATCAATGATAATAAATCCCGCTATCTACGAACAACAGTTAGCATACTTCCTCCACTATAATAACACGATTCTCAGTTGCTTTTTCAAAATTTTGTGATCATAACAGTTATATTCAGTTGAATGTAGTATTGTATGTAATCAGTGTCCTACCATGTTACTTTCGTATTTTTATGGAAGTTTAAGCAGGTTCCATTAGCGGTCGTTTCCGTGGGGAATCACTTATGACGTTGGCTTGTAGTTGAAAAATAAGCGAAAACTTATCCCTTCTCTGTTTTTACTTGATTACTCGATGCCAAAAGCTAATGACATTTTTGTGGAATTCAGAAGCAAAAATCTGACCTTGTAGGGCGACTTGTTAATCAGTGATCAATCGTAATACTATTTCAAAATATTCTGTGAAATGTCAGCTGTGAATTGCTTGCCATGCTAACCGAGGACTCTTGCGTTCGAGTAATTTGTATTATCAGAATATACCAGTAATTTGAATTAACTTTAGCCTTAGTAGCCAACACCACAAACCTCCCGTCACACGGTAACAAAATATCCGATTTCTCGAAATGCTCGGTTTCTGACAGGCCATAATCACAACCCACAACCTAATTAGTAAGCTGATCAAGCTACGGCTGACGGCATTCTGAATCCTTGGAGATCGGATTGTGCTGCCAGGATGAAGTCTTCACCTGCCTCTGCAAATTCTGGGTTGCAACTTGGAACACCAAGGCAATTATAAGCATACGATCAAACAAAGATCAAATAGTCAATGTAGAATTGAATCTACTGACTATGGGCAGAACGGATTAACTAACAGTTTAATGCACGCCAGCCGTCTTTGGCCGCATTTTAATCAACAACAAGCACTGACTAGACTGTCGGCCTGAAGCAACATTTAGTGACCCTACATCTCCGAACCAAATATCTATTTAAAGTCAACAGGCCCAGATGAATTTCCGGCAATGTTTTCTATTGATAGTGATCGATGCTATTAAATAAACTTAGTACACTTTTGAAAGATTTGAAGCGCTGAAGATGTACCACATCTACATCACTTTACCGACTTGGCCCACTGGGCAAAGCAGGGTTCTGATCATACAGGGAACGCATTAATCAAATAATCATCCCTCTAAATCTGCTGAAGATGGATGAAAAATACCAAAGACCGAATCGTCAGGCATGTATTGTATAAAAATGCTCAAATGGACCAATTTTGAGAACCGACACACTGAAAAAAGTTCTCGTTAAAGTTTGTTGCATTTGAAAAGAGTTATGTTGGCAGTTTTGAGCGTTTGGAAAACTATCTTCGGGTTTCGTTATCTTAAGCGAAGCCCACAACACATCTTTAAAAGTCTTTTCTACGCACGTAAAGCTCTGGTCCTCGGACTGATTACAGTGGCTGGGCCATCATCAGCGCTTCCCATCATCAGAAGTATCATCTAAAGGCATATCAGACAGCGGGCGGACAAAAAATGCGCATCAATGGGTCTTCGCAAAAGATCGACTTACTTTTCCTACAACTGACTTATGTTTGTTACCAACTTCGATATCCACAGCACATCCCAAAGGTACCAAGCCATTAGCTTTCTTGGTAAGCCCTATTTTCTAGCCGTAGACCGGGTTGAAAATGGTTGCCGGGGTGCCAAAAGATGACATAGCTAAAGCGCATAAAATCACTTAGTGACAAATTTGGCACCGTTGATTCATTGAGCTTGGTTGATGAGGGCCTAAACAATGAAGTGAAAACAAATTTCAAAAGTCCCCAAATCAGTAATGATCTTGCGACCTTTTTTAAGATGATAAGGGTATATCCTAACATTTATGTATCTTCGCTGTTTCCCTTCCATGTGTTATGGCGTACAAACGTGTGACCCCACAGTCTGCCTTTGTTGAAAAATATTCCTATAATTGGAATCGGTTGTCTTAATTTGGCATTTTGATTTTGTTTTTTTTTGCATAAAAATGACACGTTGGATTTGCTAAATGTGGGTAATGAATATCATATTCCCCACCACCGCAAAAACAATTAATTTAAATTAACATTGAATGCTCACTGACAGAATTCAACCCGGTATGTGGCCGTCAAAATGAGCCAAACACCGGTCAAGAGCAAAATAGACTTGGTCATGTTGGAAGGCTAGAGTGGGTTGAATAGGCTTAATGCTTGTCCGAAATTGATCACGTCAGCAGTGCTTACCTCCTTACAAGGCTCTTTAAAATGTCCATCACTTAAAACAAGAGATGGTCTCTTTTCGGGCTCACTTTTCATTATAACTATGTTCTAACCTGCAAGTGTATTAATCCCCTACACATGACTATATAAAGTACTCTGTGACAATTAGCAGACAAATGTAGTTTTACCATGAAGGAAACAGTGGCTGGTTACCTTTACCTTACATCAGATAAATAAGTAAAAATTGGCTGTCTCATTTCTCCCATTAACATAGAGTGTTGCCACACAAGTTGTTCCGCATTTTCTGCATTAAGTTGTATGTTCATGAAATCGTACGTTCTTGTTTTGGCTAGGTCTTCTATGAACCTCATATTAATTATTTTTCGCAGAGACAAAATTTCGTGCCACTTGGACAACTAATGAGGAATACTCAGAAAGCAATTGGCAGTATGTGGCACTTCCTTAGTGAAATTACTGAAAACATTAGCAAATTCGTCACTGAGGCATTTATTCTACCGATTAAGGTGTGAGGCTGCCTGGATATATCGCCCAAATGCTGTCTTATTGTCTTCCCAGTTGTGCTGAGGGTGACAAGTTCGTAGAATATGCGTTAAACGTGCAAAAGGCAAGGGTTATTACTTCAGAAAACTTGTGAAAGCTCAAATGGGCGTCGAATTACGATATGATCCTTCCTTTATTCTGTGATTAGGCCAGAAAACATGTTTAAAGCCTAGAATAACATTACTTGCCCAAGGAAACTACTTTTCGATTGCTAGAATTTTTGAATACATAATCAGATGCATGAAATTTCTATCAGAAACCATTTGGGGTAAAATCTAACAGGCTGCTTGCGATATTTACACTAATAAATAAACTTATAAACGACATGGTAACACCTTTTGTAATACATAGTTTTGGTATGTATATTAATCTGTGAAGTATTCCGTGGTTTGAAAGCAGGATGGCATTTTATGTTGCCTTTAACGCACATTGAAAGAGGACGTGAAAAAGTTGTTTTCGCATTTGAACCCAAATGAACACCCAGGAAGTTATTCAGGGTGCCTGTTTACTTTCTGTCTCTTGTTTAAATCTTTTTACGATTGCCGTTCTGACGAACGTGTCGATCTTATCTTGGTTTGCTCTTGAACACACTTTCGTCACTCTGCAAAACTTATACACAAGTTCCATGATTTTAAACGAATGTTGTCACGAAAGTCACGCCTGAATATTCCAAGCAGGATGGGGCAAAACGACAGCAAACACAGAAAAAATGAACTTCATACCTCATAGTATGAAACTGAAAAGTTGCGCACAAAGTTCCTACAGCTTTTGAACATGTTATATGAATGAAAAAACGCCGGTTTTCTTAACTTTTTCCCCAAGCATTTAGTTGGGGTTTACACTAACGTGGGTGTATTTTACGATGCTGTTCTAACACCCAAAACTACTAGAGCAACAAAAAATCGTTTCATATTTTCATTCTCTTCCAAACCTGATTTGAATTATTTGACTATACTTGAATAGCTTACTCCATAGGAGACCAGGAATAATCGGCATTTGCATGCGGTCTGTGTATAATATTATAACAAGATAGAATGTTTGTTATTTTATTTGTTTTTTAATGGTAAATGGTTCCAAAATGCAAAACATTCGCTAAAAAGTCATTCTCATTGAAAAAATCTTCCCTAAATTCCTAGAACACGTCTTTTATACAGTAATGAAAGTTATTTGAAAGGCCTAGCTATGAACAGGTTACACGATTTGCATCATGTGAATCATGAAAAATTCTTACTCACTTTGAAACATGGCTGGATACATTTCTATATTAAATACTTTATATATTTTGCCACTATTTTCATGGGTCACTTGATCAACTCAAAGTAGCTAATTCGTCATTTGGTGGAAGAGGAAAAATTTGATCTGCCCCACAAAGAAAAAAAGTTTATGTAAATTAACCGCTCAATTTGTGGCATATTCAAATACTCAGTCGACATAATTTTACTGCTTCCCGTCAGTTCGAAGTTAAATGCACTGTGTTTGGATCGTTTATTCATGATTTACTAGCATCCTAATAACTCACGACCAAGAAAACCATTGGACTGCGATCATAGCATAATCGGCGGACATTGTTAATTTCCTACCTTAGTTGTGATTTCCCTTGAGAAGCCGTTCCATTATTCACTGTGTCAACACTCGGTTTTGAATCCCGACGAATCAGCCTATAGTTACGAGCACAGAACTTTGATGTTGATCATAATTTGCCCACTTTTTTACTCTGCTATATAACTGTTATTGCATTTACACACAAACAGAAAAACGAGCTTGTCGTTTGAAAACAAATGCTTTGGTCGTGGTAGAAAAACAACAACCCGTTTATATATTCTTTTAGTGCCACAATTTACCTTAGTTTTCATGGTAGCCTACTTAGAGGTCATGGCAGGTGGTTTAAAAGGTTTAAAAGTTTCATTTCCAGCCTTTTTTAATCTTTTGCTCAAAAACATTTCGTCCGCTCGTTAGAAATCAGCTTAGCAGCATGTCTGAAAAATATCTAACAGTCCTCATTGTAGAGTCCAAAACGAAACAGTAACTTCACCGGCATAGGAATCCCTTTAGAGGCGAGCACACCCGGATCAATCTGGAGCGCAATTGTGATATCTAAAACACCGGAATGGCTCGATTCCTCACTATTGAGAATGACTATCCAGTATTTGTCCAACAAATCGTTGGATTCCGAAGCTTGCAGCTAACGTACTGGACCTCTGAAACGGGGTAGCTGACTCGTTCATGTGTGTCACACAAATGTTCCTGACAGTTTTACATCTTCTCTGTTGCGGCTATCAGGAAATAGTAAGTGATTTCGACAAACAGACTCATTTTCATATCAACTGGGAGGCTATATTGAGTCTCCCATTTGTGATATCCTTCAGCTGCACAACGGCCACCTCATGTTTCAGTTGGTACGATAATCAAGATATCGCAGTGGAGTTTCATAAAGAAAGCTATTTACATTCATTTGAATAATAGCATAAAAGAGGGATTCAATAAATTTTCCCGTGAAAACCCAGTTGATAGTGTGTTCGATGGGCGTATTTGTCAAGATCTGTCCAATTTGTTTTCAAGTAAAACATGAGGTTGGCGAAACTGTGAGACTGTGCCTACCTGATGAGGCCAAAGAAATGCGAAAGCGGTCATGGTCTTTCGTAAAGTTCCCAGCGACCTTGTGAGTAGTTCCCTTTATGACGGTAAGTAATTCGTTTGACCACTTCAGAAAAAGTGGTCAATCTATTTCAAGACCACCCAACCTTTCTCAATGTAGCCTTACTTGCTGACTGCCGTTCTTTTTGGTTTCGTTTCAACACCGACCGCTTAGACCAACTGGGTTTCCAATTTGAGGTTTCATAATTCTGTTTGCTTCAGTCACTTGTCCTGTTTCTGTTTGCTGAGCAGCGCGTTAGTTTGTCTACAATTCGCCGCAGACCCCTCAACTAGATGAGACGAAACCATCGATTCACGGATATTGTGTTCCACGTATTCACTCACAGTTCGCTGTGCGTTAAACATAATAAAAGACACGAAACGATGTCCATATATTCTGATCCGAAAATTTGATATTTCCTGCAGCTTGCTTTCGTGAGGCTAAAATCGACGTGTCGCGGCAAACAGCTTCTCTTTGGAGCGAGTGAACCTTCCCAAGATGGTCTATTTTCTACAGAACATTGTAACTTTTCCGGTTGTGAAGGAATGTGAAAGAGCTGAAAACTTGTTCTAAAGGATCAAACTAGTGAAAAAATTTGCTCACCCACAATTTTTTTTATTTACTAAACTGTACTCATGCAATCTGTTTTGCGGTTAAAGGGATCTAAAGTAAATCGAACCTCGCCACATAATCTTTGATGTGGACTTCGAATATGACACCAAATGCGGCCTCTGATATCTTCACCTCTGTGGATATAACTGAACTCCCACTGTGCTTCCGGAAATCATGTGAAATGTTTTGTGAACAACTGCCCTTCTGTCAGGTCACTCATGGGACATTAATACCGTTATTTGTTGTTCAGGATTTATCAGTGAGCATATTTCCAAATTTTATTTGCTGAGGTAGAACAGCTCGTTAGAAGTACAGTAAACTCATGATGAAAAAAGGCGCCAAGTTGTCTGTGGTAAATCACTCCATTTAAATCCCGCTATCCAAGCATTCGTTTTGCCCTTTCAGAAATTATCTAATGACGTTTCTCAGTAACCAAGGTTCCCATTTGCTTGAAATTATGCGCTGAATGTTAGCAAATTACTAAAGACAAGTCCCAGAGTCATTCAACACCTGGATGTTATTGGACATTGAAGGTACATCGTCTGGATCTGGTTTTACCGTTGTTCACTAATTCACTGTCTAATGTTTAGCATCGATAAGTAGACTTACACTGGTTCGTTGCACATAAACGAATATTCTCACAGGTCTACGTAGCTTAATCAAGGTAGGTGGATAGCTGATTGAAAAATGCGATACCGGACACTAGTTTCCGCTCAGCCTCATCATCAGAGGGAGCTGGGCCCTCAAGCTGAACTGAAAGTTGAAAACCTTTTATTTTAAAAAAACTCACGTCAAAATCCAACTCGATGTTTTGTCGGCCTGACGTATGAATAAGTTCCTCACTCTTCTGGACATTCCAATAGTTGTGTTCATGAATATGGAGATTGTTAAAGCAAGCTAGAATACCTATATCTCCTCACCACTCCTTCAAATTCATTAAAATAGATGGGAACCGCAGGATTGTGGTAAAACCTATTTAAATCGGTTAGACCATAAGTATTTCCACGAAGCAGACACCCAAATGAAAATAACTTCGTACAGAGAAAAATTTCACGGATCGGGACGTACAAAACGTGAAAACGTTGCTTTTAACTAAGTGTACTGATACTTAATTTAGTCACTTCATGAGGCTTATTAATGAGAAAACACAATACATGGAGATCCATAAGTGTTCGCCTAAAGCCTATCCGTTTTTGGTGTCCCCGGGGAGAGTAATCTCTCAGCTTCTGAGGAGCGGTTTGTAGCCAACTGGCCTTTGTTGGTCATAATGGTGCTTAGTACGGCTGGGAAACTGTTCTTCAAATGGATAAAATTAAAGGTGCAACTAAAGCCGAAATCCCTTAGTCATATTTATTATGCATCCTGGTAGGAGCACGAATAAATCCTAAAAAATTAGCCAAATTACAAAGACCTAAACCCGTACGTATGACCTCATTAGTCATACGTAGCACCACTCACTCATTCACTTGCTTGGAAGAACAATTCGTTCTACTCCTAGATGTTCTATGCAGTGAGCAATATCGTAAAGGGAAAGCATGCATTTTCCGACATTTCTTCCATTCTCATGTTTACCAAAAATATTAGCCCACTCAGCTGTACAGTAAGTCTGGAGAACAAAGATATCTCATACAGGATTGTCGTTGTGTTTTGGAAGGAGCGGGTTTAAAAGTTTGCGAACGACCATGGCAAACGGTTCTGTCGGCCAACACGTTCGCCAGTAAGATGCTTGAGCTCGAACATTTAGAAAATGTGGGTGCCGGTACAACATTTGAGAACCATCTTAACCCAGCAGCATGAGAAAACTGCAAGATTGAATCTGTAACTTCGTAGATTTACCACAAAGCGACTTGGATACAAATGCCATTCAATTAGTCCTCACTACTGGTACGAAATTCGGTCCCGTGAAAATGTAAACCGTAAAAGTGTTATTTCTATTTTGAAGTATTCTGCGACTGTCCCCAATTTTCCGTCACAAAGCCAAAAAAGCTGCTGCAGATTCAAAAACAAATATGCATTTTGAAGTAGCATTCATAAACATCGACTGATGGCTGTCTCCATATTTATTTTTGTCGCTGTTTGGTTGTTTGATAACTGAGATACTCAGGAAGGTGTAAACGCGTTGTAGTAGAGTTGCTGCAGGTGTGCAATATGCTGATACAACAGAGTACCCATCAAGCGAGCTAAAAATATGATATGTAGAGAAGGTCTACAGACTTTTAAAGTTTCGATCGTTCAGTCGAGCTTTTCAGGATCAAGGAGTAGCAATCTGGTTCATAGAAGAAAAGGGGAAATTATAGCGACCGACTAACAGATACCATATGAAAAGAAATTGTCTCCGCCATTCTGATACGGCAGACTGCTTCTCAGTTTTGTACTCGAAATTAACCAAAAACTCCTTGATAAATCATTTTGCTGTAAGCAGCCAATTAAACAACATATTTGTGTTTATAAGGTGCACAATAAAATCAACCTGTTAGAGAGCAAGCTGACATGGATGAGTTGCATAAAAGAGGTCCATGCAGGGCAGAAAATAAACTGTAAGTAAATCTAGTATCTCATCTGTTTAAGGGATGCTTTTCCGCATATCAATTTGGTAATGACATTTGGTCGATCGTACCATTTACTAATAGCGTGATATTTTTGATTAGCCAGGGGGGCTGCTTCAACTTTAAAAACAAACGGAGGCTTTTATACCCAGAAAAATTGATTATCTCGTTCGCACGATAGGTCATAATCAATATTTTTCCCAGTGATCGCAAGATCAAATCAAAACAGCATCAAGTGTTTTTTTTCTAAATTCTTTACCCTTGGTAATGCGAAATTGCATCAAAATCCATCGAGATTTAGTCCCTAAGCGAACTGATGTTTGGAATAAATGCCAACCGTGATCATATCGATTAGTAAGTGACAGTAGAAATGGGTTGTTTCGAAGAATTTAAAGTGAAATGTCACAAAATTGTGACGCTGGTCAGTTTAGTTTTGTAAAAGTTTGGAATGTGGCACGTTTTTTCAAACGGTTTATAAGTTGAATATTTGTGCAGATAAATATCGAACTGAATAAAAGTAATTTCAACTCACACGTTCCGGTGAAAATAAAAGGTCACGAGTCCTTGTAAAGTAAAGCAGATCTCTTTAAAAGCCTGATGCGATAGAGCCTTGTGGTGCTGTTAAATTTGGGATTATTGTCTGAAATTTACGGTAATTATGAATAAGGATGGCTGTTTTTGATGCATTCTGGGGAATACTTTCGTACGGCGGGCCTCCAAACTGTGTTCGCTAATCGCTCGTTGTGTCGTGAAATTTCACAGCAAACAAGCTAAGAAACAGAATCATGAACAAAAATTTCACTTTGCTGATGTGCTTCGGGACTTTTCCGTATTCTGAAGGTAAGCTTACCTACAGCCTATTTTATGGTAACACTATGGCACAGAGCTCAGTGATTAACTCCGTCTTGCTTGTCAAACACATAAGCATGTGCTCATCGCTCGGTTTTCGGACTGTTCTCACGTTCCACGGATTGATATTCAATAATAGCATTGACACTGGTATTACCAATGTTGAATAAAGTCCCTTAAATCCCTTCAGGAGATTTTTTCACGGTTATTCTTTGTTTGACAAAATTCCAGCTTTAGTAAGAAATATTTTGCCAACTGTTCCATTTTTTGTATTGGGTCAAGCCTCAGATATCAACTTAATCTGGTGAATTTTGGTGAACTGGCTATTTAGTTGGTTCGCTGTTTTTCAGGAGTAACAACCTCTGGTAAACCAGCTAATGATAAATGCAATCACGCGGTACGTGTGGAGGAAAGCGACCGTTTTCCCGACCAAATAGTGTTACAGAATGCTAAGCGCAAGTCGAGAGTCGACTGTCTTTAGTCGGAGACTTTTGCCATTGTCTTAGTATATTGGGTTGAAAAATTTCTTTCAAAGGACGGATAAACCATCCATCTGGTTTATACATGCGGATCCCTACACCACACATTAAGACGTAAATTGAGGTCGGTGAGTAATGTGAACATAGACATCCATCAGGCAGTCATCGAATAGCCACTATAGCATGATGATTTTAGTCAAATAAGACTCAGAGAGAAAAGCGCGTTCAGACTGCTTCAATAAAATACGAACATGAGTATAAACATTTAGCCAGCTAGTCGAAGTGACGTTTACGTGGATAATTAATTTGCTGGTTAGGTTGACAATTATTTGACAGAAGGAAACCGCCTTCATTTAGAAGGGGATACTGGTAGTCCACTTTACGAGACGGATATTTTGGGTATTGGTGTCCCAATGCTTTGTAGGTCGGCAGCTGTCGTTGCTACTTTTGTTGATGCTAGTTTGAACATTGCAACCGAATGTAAAGGGCAGTATTCTTCCTAATGCCCGAAGACCTAAGCTGTCCCTAATTAGGCTATAGCACACAATTTCTTATCGAACTTAAAGCAACACAAAGGACAGATTAACTGCCATACCTGATTATTTACTTACAGCAAATTGGAAACATACTGCAAAAGCACAAGTCATTGGTTGAAAAATCCAGCAGCTTGCCTGGAATGAACCAAAAAATAAACACTAAAATAAATAACACATTCCAGTTTGTTTGGCCCCAATTGACTGGAACAGATCTTTACTGCTTTCGACCCTTCAGTCACGAGGAAAATCAAAAGATATGTTCGTTCCTGGTATTTAATTCAGTGTAAAATGTCAGTGGTGGGAAGTAGTTGAATTATTAGCTTGTTTCAAAACCGTAGATATCTGTATTAGTCCAGTGGCATCAAAATAGCAATGGACTTGAACATTTCTAATCGCACTGCGTGTTTTGGCGTTTCTGTCGAAGTGAATAATGCAATAATATTGGTTTAATGACTGCTGCTTCTGCTTTGATTTGTCCGTTCACCTTAAATTACCTTTATGTATTCGTTTCTACAATACGGAATGCACTGAGGCCAGCTAAAATACATATATATGTATATTATGAATCCCGGGTTGGTTCCTTCTACAAATTGTGGTCTGTCCACTGATATTTAGTCATCTGCTCCCATTTCTTTATTTTCCAAGATAAATAACCACTGCAGTGTTCCAAACTAAAGAGGCCCAACACCGTACCACACAAGGAACCTCTTAATTAGTAAATATATTATGGGCAAATGTCTGTAGACCATGAATGCTTGAAGAAACAGTCGCCCACATAGAGATTGCAACTTCTCGCTCCACACACAGCTCATCTGCCTGCCGTCACACGCGGCCGTCACAACAGATATGTGGTTTGCCGTCATCTGATTTCAATCAATTAACTGAAAATGTGGCAGTAAAACTTGTCGTACGGTGAGCAGAGAAATCGTGAAGATTTTTACCCTATATCTACTCAGTTTTCTGGCTACTGGGATTGAGGTGTCTTCGAAATATCTATGACCTGATTTCTTGGGTACCCACACTTTTGTGGTCAGTTTTTGTTAGCCTGTTGAAGTGACACCTAAACCACTTCAGCACTGAATCCCCATTTGATACATCCTACTAAATGACACTTTAGGTGTTCTAGCGGAATTCATTGTCGATCCATTTGCGTTATTCCGAGTGCACGGAAACCCTGCTGATACTGCGACCTCGTGATTTGGGCTGAGGACTTAAGACGAGCATTTTTTGCGCATGAAGTTATCCGTATGTGCTTCAACTTGGTGGTTGTTTTGCATTCAAAAGGTAGGTCAGGTTTCGCTTCGACTGACCAACTGTTTGCGGACGTATGCCTATGCTTGGTTCCACAATTACTGATTCCTTTATAAAGAATCCACAATTGTGTGAAACTTGCTGCGAAAAGTCATTGAACTGCGCTATATTCTAGTCGAATTTCGGCAAATGGATATTTGCTAGTGCAAGGAGATTCGGAAATTTTACCGGTGATTTCTCCCTGCAGGTGAAACCATCTATGCTGAAAGGCCGATAGCCACTGTAGAGCCATCTATTGGATTTATTGGATTAAATAGCAGGGTGTATCCCACGAAACTCCAGGGGGTATCGAACTCGTGAACTCTCGGTCAGTACATTAAACACTTAATGGGAGATTCGTAAGGTTCACATTGGTGATTATTTCCAATTCGTGCGAAACAGCTGTCCAGTGTTCCGTGGCTTTTCACAATAGACTGGGTTCATTTGCAGGATAAAATCCCCTAACGAGAGAATATTTGTCATTTCTAAATATCGCTTTCCTCTGATAATAAGTCCATGTGATTTGGCGTACTGTTCATCTTCGATCTTTTACAATCTGAGCTATAACCTAACAGAGAAAACCTAGTTTCTTGTACTATGAATTCAGAGCATGTAAAGTTGACAGCTCAACTTATCTTACCTTAACAGTGGAAGCATTTTTACTTTGAGTTTGTTGTGATTTGGTATTACACATTTCCAGTTTCCGACATGTGACTCGATATTCCTAATTTTATGCAGTCTCGGAAGTTATTCTGATTTCAACTACCATCTGCGCTTAGACAAATTTATTTCTGTTTCGGATTACCGAAGTTAACGAGGGACGGATTTGCATAAAGCAACGAGAGACAATATACGTAAACATCACATCCGTTTTTCAAGGTTATTCGTGTGGTGGAAAAACTGGAGGATCTTAGTTTTTCTATTCAGGGAAAATGTTGTTGCGGATGTAGTTGTTGTAGATGTTGTAGATGTAGTTGTTTTAGATATAGTCATTCGATGACATCATAAGAAAGAGTTCCTATATTGGGCTGCAATTAAAAAGTAAAAACAGTAGAAATGTGGTGGGTGAGTTTTAAGACTTGAGATATCATCATGCATTTCTAAGCCATTCTCGACATCGTTTTGTTTTCATTTTAGGTACTCCCCTGTTTGGTCGGTTAACTGTTGAATTACTGAAAGGAGACGAATCAAATTTAGGAATTACGGTTGCTGATGGGGCGGAAAATCGTGAACCACCAATGATTGCCAATATTCGACCGGGTAGCGTTGCTGATCGGTAAGTTCCAAAATAACATAACTATCCCAAGGAAACGTTAGAACGTTCCTCGGTTACTTCAAGCGTTTTCACTTGTGCTGCGCAACGAACGCGTCAATTCCTGATAAAATAAAAGCCAGTATGGGCTGCGTTCAAAACCCAATCAAGGCGCATGTGCGATTTTGAAACTGAATAGTTTCCATGTTCGTAAAGAATGTGACCATTACACACCTTTGCGAATCGCCATCCTACTGTTGTTCATGCATAAGTAGAACTTCCGTCATCTCAGCCTCTACTGCTGACCTGTCAAACAGAGACACACACAACCGAAAAATCTGTCGTTATCATTCATCAAAATGATTAAAGTGCATTAATCCGCAGACGAAGAAAATGGATTGAAGATAGTATGACTCAGAAACTCGGACTCAATTGGTTTTCGTTGATTTTATATGCCAATAAAACGGTATTATTCATTTTTATTCAGAACATTAGTGCTCCCCTCAATTTTCTGTTAACTAGGACCATGTTAGTGCAAAGTTTTCCTAATAAACATACAGTATGAAATATGAGCAAAAATACATCACATCGTACGGTATAATGAAGAAACTCCAATAGTCTACGACGAGTGGGTGTGCGCACTAAAGAATGAAGTCTAGAATGAGTGGCAGTGAAACTTAAGCACTCAGAAGGGGCATGTCTTCGGCCTGACTGAAGAAATACATCAAATTATTTGAAGCAGCGACATGGTCGTCAACATTTTTCACTTTTTCTGTGGAATAACGCAAATGTTTGAAGCAAGCATCATACCCTTCGTCCGTGTTCTCTAGCAGGATAGCCCACTACCATTCGTAAATTCCTTTGCCTTTTGGGTCCGAAGCAGTTTAATCTTAAAGTCACTTCGGCTTATATGAACCCTTAAGGGAAGATAATGTACGGTTTTTACCGAGCTAAAACCATCTACCCGAGGACCTCGAACAGCGTTCACGATAGTCAGACCATAAAGAAAGGACAGACGCCTGCCGACATTCAAAAGAAGATAGGACACACGCGCCTTCAAAAAGTTCATAGAAATCCTCAGACATCAGATCATATATTTGCATATGGCGAGTGGGGTTAAAGAAGAGTACGTTAACCTGCCTGCTGTATAAAGAACTATATAACCAACCATTTCTGCCGATGGATATAAACTCGGATATTCCAGAAATATGAATGAGGTAGCTAGTTATATTCTTGCACAAAGGCCTGTAGATATTCATAAGAAGAACAACAGCAAATTCCGCGCATTCTTTAGGCTATTATCCTGAGGATGCGGTGAGAAAAGGGGAGCACTTGGAATGATTGATCCAAACAGATATGGTATAAATTTTTCGCAGGAAATACAAGATGATTGTCATTGTGGGCGGAAATATATGCTGACATATATGCCCACCCATTTGCAAACAAATTCGGTTTTGTGAGAGACTAACCTAGACCTCAGCTGCATCTCTCGCTGATGATGTTTGTAGGCAACTGAATATGCTACACCAGGTCGCCTTATGCTTTAGTTAATACGGTATTCGAGATATCGCGATACATGTATATACGTAATGCAATAACCAATCCACTACTTAGTGCAGTACTTCAAGTTTGGTAACGCTCTATTTGGTGAACACAGCCGGGCATGAGGGACCAAAGCAAATGTCATCTGTTACGTTTTCTTGTAATCAGAGGCTTGTTACTTTGGGTTGGCAATGATTTTTAAGCAGCAAATTCTAGTATGGCAAACGTTGTTTGACAAGAAGCAAAGCGGGCAGATAAAATTGGTACAATCTTGAGGACGACAGCGACGTGAATATGAGCTTTAATGCCAAATTACAGCATAATGCTTGCACTGAGCAAACCATTCATGCTTTCAGTAAAAGTCACTTCCTCGTCAGTCTCCAAAAAGGTAGTCAAAGGCAAGCTTAAAAAGAACTTGTGGGAAGGTGGATAACTGCGGTATTATGTAACTTAATAGCCGCAATTTTTCATTTTTTTTCTTTGTGTTGAATTTCATTTGAGAAACCGGAGAACAGAAAATTCCAAGTTTTGTATGTTTTGGTGTGGATGTGCACACAGTTTAACGCCGTCAGTTTAAGATGATCAAATTTATGTTTTTTTGGACAGACGCCTGCCGACATTCAAAAGAAGATAGGACACACGCGCCTTCAAAAAGTTCATAGAAATCCTCAGACATCAGATCATATATTTGCATATGGCGAGTGGGGTTAAAGAAGAGTACGTTAACCTGCCTGCTGTATAAAGAACTATATAACCAACCATTTCTGCCGATGGATATAAACTCGGATATTCCAGAAATATGAATGAGGTAGCTAGTTATATTCTTGCACAAAGGCCTGTAGATATTCATAAGAAGAACAACCGCAAATTCCGCGCATTCTTTAGGCTATTATCCTGAGGATGCGGTGAGAAAAGGGGAGCACTTGGAATGATTGATCCAAACAGATATGGTATAAATTTTTCGCAGGAAATACAAGATGATTGTCATTGTGGGCGGAAATATATGCTGACATATATGCCCACCCATTTGCAAACAAATTCGGTTTTGTGAGAGACTAACCTAGACCTCAGCTGCATCTCTCGCTGATGATGTTTGTAGGCAACTGAATATGCTACACCAGGTCGCCTTATGCTTTAGTTAATACGGTATTCGAGATATCGCGATACATGTATATACGTAATGCAATAACCAATCCACTACTTAGTGCAGTACTTCAAGTTTGGTAACGCTCTATTTGGTGAACACAGCCGGGCATGAGGGACCAAAGCAAATGTCATCTGTTACGTTTTCTTGTAATCAGAGGCTTGTTACTTTGGGTTGGCAATGATTTTTAAGCAGCAAATTCTAGTATGGCAAACGTTGTTTGACAAGAAGCAAAGCGGGCAGATAAAATTGGTACAATCTTGAGGACGACAGCGACGTGAATATGAGCTTTAATGCCAAATTACAGCATAATGCTTGCACTGAGCAAACCATTCATGCTTTCAGTAAAAGTCACTTCCTCGTCAGTCTCCAAAAAGTTAGTCAAAGGCAAGCTTAAAAAGAACTTGTGGGAAGGTGGATAACTGCGGTATTATGTAACTTAATAGCCGCAATTTTTCATTTTTTTTCTTTGTGTTGAATTTCATTTGAGAAACCGGAGAACAGAAAATTCCAAGTTTTGTATGTTTTGGTGTGGATGTGCACACAGTTTAACGCCGTCAGTTTAAGATGATCAAATTTATGTTTTTTTCTTAGTTTGCTTATGCATTGTGTACTGATTTCTAGAATATGCTTAATAAACATGAGCATTCGTGAGGTGCTCTTGTACATTACTGAATGACTTCAATTGGTATGGAGGTTGTTCACCGTGAATCACTTTTATCTAAGGCCAACACTTGTTCCATTCTCGAAAATAACACTTCTGGAGGCTCTAGCCCCTGTAACCAAACTCTTCAAAGGCACACCCTTCAAAAAAACTCTATTAGGTGAGGTCGTCACCCATAATGCACATTCACGATCGCACGGTATCGCACGGTATCTTTGACCGCTAGGCAATTCATGATTCATGAATGAAATATCTCTCTGAATGTCTAAAGTCTGAGCCTTGACTCTCCGGACTTGCACAGCTGCTGGGACTTTCGTAACTAGAAAACGATTACTCTCAAGTAAAAGTTTTTTTCTTCATTGGGACAACTTGGTTAAAATGACTTTATGCTAAGTTCTACTATCAGTTAAGCACGGCCAAAACTCCACTGATTGGAAAAATGCGATAAAATTAAAAAGCTCTATTGACATGCCAATTTATTTTAACCAAGAGATGAGGATAACTGATTTCCTAGTGGAACTTAGATAAAATCGGGCTTGTCGAGCACAAGTACTAGAAGTAACAAGACATTTGTCAAGTTTAAAGGAAGCACTATCATAGTAACACCTTATGGTGCATGACCCGTTCAAGAGTACAGGCTCAGAACTGCGCTGCGTTTCTGACGACTGTAGTCGGAATTATGGATAAATTCACCGCACAATTTCTTTGTTGCAATCATTGACTGACACCTATAGCCTGGTGCGAGAATTGTTTAGCAGATGTTCCAGAAGGTAGTCGCTTGAAAGCAACCTCTCGGAATTTATCTGTCACTTAATAAGGGAAGAAAAGGTGATTAGACCGGGTTCTTTTTTGCTTTATTCCCGAGTAATTATCAGCATCGATTCGTAACGCACGCTTTGACTAATGCAAACGAGGTGAAACCAAACGAATGAAAATTCTGAACAGAATGTTCTGCTGCAAACTTAAATGATATGGTAGTATCAATCCCCATTAGGACGACGTGTACGAGGGTGTGAAATGTGGTTACGGATAATATTCAATGTTTTCAGTGTATTCACTGATTTTAAAGACTCACGAAAACATAGCTCCCTCGCATTGTAGAGACAACAAATAGAGCGTCACGATGAAGAATATACCCAAGAGGGATTCTTGACAAGACAGAGACATCATCATTCTTGCAACATGACGGCTACCACGGTATTTGTTGCCAAGCCTTTGCTTGGACGCTGTGTAATTCCATTCTTGAGTAACGTGAACACGGCTAATTTTCTTCCGTACCAGGGGCCCGTACTTTATGAAATAATTAAAGATCCTCGAATGGGTAAAACCTTCATATAGATTACCAGTTCTTCTTTGTCTGAATTTTGTTTCCCTAAAAGAATTTGATGGATTACTAGCCAAATGCAAAGCAACGAACCACTTCAAATGCTCATTAAATTTGCCATCCACTGAACAACCATTTCCACAGTTGTACAGTAAGGATCCTCGGAAAGGTGGTTGAGGTTTGAATCGGCAGTCAGTTTTGACAATAAATCCACGTTAACCTTATTTTAACCCAAGACGTCTTGTTATTTCCTCATAGCTTCACCAGATTCCTCAAGAGATCATCCGATTTCTGTTTCTAGCAGTTTATTGTACCTTCGAAACTTTCGAGATGATGGTACTGGAAAAATATTGAAATCCACTCAATTAACCTCGGATTAAAGTTTACGGAGTAATTTCCTTCCTAGCCTGTTGAAGATTGTCCAAGTTCTTTCATTAATTGTTGTTTTTCAGTCAGCGTCAGGGGACTGTTTAAATAGGTTCCATCGACGAGCAAAGCACAGGGTAGCATGGTAAATTTCCGATAGTTCAGAGACACTGTTTATTTACGTAAGTGTAGAGATGGTCATCTTAACTATTTCGCTATTTAACTAACTTTTTGTTGGAGACATAGGCTACTACTTCATGTCCAGTGCAGGAAAGTGTTCCGTTGACATCCATATTTTGTGTGTCAGTATGCTACCCTTGATCCTTTGTCATAACAGGTTCTGCAGCTTATGTTAGAGCAGACGAATCTCCTTTCATTTTATTATTATTATTGAATGCTTTACAAAACAGTACTCTAAACGTTCTGGTGAATTTCTATACACAAAGTTATGGAGTGAATAGTGGATCTTTGTGTTTGCAAACGTAATTAAAGAGTGAGATCAATGACCAATGATCAGCGTCCTTCAAACTTCCAGTGTCTGACAAGACCGCAAAATGACAGTCTGTAGCACAGTCGACTGTAATGAGAGTATGTAACAGCGTTGTAACTCGATCGTTTACTACTCTTCCTTATTTGTCATGCCTTGAAGTTGGGTCTAACATGCGCACATAAACACAGACAATAATGGCTAACAACGAACGAACATTCCCACACTTCTGGAGTTACAACGAAGCTTAGCAGTATCGGGAGATTTGGACTCAGATAGTCATCCGTTTCTGCTGTCTCTGCGTGTGGGCTTGATTAGCATAATTGGATTGCCTGGTTCAGAAAGGAAGAAGCGTGCTTAGTTTCCTTGCGGTTCTACCCAAATGTGTGGTTGTGTGTGGGTGTGTAGGCAACAACTATGATCATCTTACTGGTATTCTGATAAGGACACTCCAAGAGGACGACTATTTGAGGACCGCGAGAGAACGTAATCAATGTGTGTGAATTGTTGGCCTTCTATACGAGTGCGGACATTAACGAGATTGTCACAGATTGGATTCAAACCGTTGTGGAATCGTTTTGTTCTAAAGTTTTATTCTTGGATCACGTTTAATTCCGGTCCATACTAGACAAAATGGTGACCACATTTTGCCTGGTGATCTTGATAAGTTTGGTTGAATCATAAAATATTTCTTATGTTTTCCAAAAAAATATAGCATAACGGCGCAAACTGCAGTTTACAATAGATTAGATAGCGTGTTGGAATGTTACTTTTGACACTCAGTTTATCGGCTTAGCATTTTTTCCTGAATACATTTGGCAAAGTGAACCACATTTTAAAAGATCTTTTGACAATGAGGTGATGTACATCACCTACTGAACATATCTGGCTCCTCAGCATAAAGTCAGGTTCGAAACTTTTGAGATATTTCTGTTTAAACACAAACGAAAGAGACGCTGGGAAACAGCTTCATATTTCCATCAACTGGCCACCACATCTAAGATGAAAATCCTGAAAAGGCAACACTTTGACGATTAACAAAAACTCCGATGGAGTGGAAAGTTTGTTTCGACTCGTTCTGTTCCAAACCGTTCTAAACTGCCGACACAGTGTGCCGTTTGAGCATAGTAAGAAATGTTTACCTGCCAAGTGGGAAATATAAAACAGAACACCCTGGATATCAGATAACCTTCTGTATTCCCCAGAAAGATGGCTTAATCAACTTTAGAGTATCTGAGACACTCAAGCAAACTAGTGCCGCTTTTATATGGGCTTCCTTAAATGTTTAAGGATGAAGTGTCGATTTACCCATGACAACCGACCTACGGCTGTGTGAAAAATGGTTCACGGACTTTATTGAAGCGTCAGACACTCTGTCCTGAGACCCACTCCAAAATAGTATGTCAATTTTTTTGAAAGAATCAAGGATCTGTATGCCAAAGACAAGTGCCCTTGCTTCATGTCGCCTTGTTGTTTAGCACTGTCAGTCTTCTGGAAGCCGTTGAATTCCTCATATTGCTAATCTTCGTGAGTTGCTGAATCATCATCTGGTTATGTTTAACAATCTATTTTACTGGTAGTCATGTAGTGCGGCTGCCGGACTAATCCGTGTTTTATTACTGGCCGATGTTTATACACCTGCGTTTCGAACTCATGAACTATGCTGTTTCATATGCTGTTTGAACCATGACCAAAGGTAGCTTTATGTGGTCTTTCAATAGCATGCACGATTGAAAAAACATTATTGAAAAGCTAGAAATCACTTCTCAAACGTCCTTTCCCCGAGTGCCCAGGTCCACCTTTTGTAGAATGAACGACATGCCATGTTCATCAGTTTCCTCCCTAGAAAAAGTTAGCTTCTTTAGGTGTCTAGCGTTCAAAGCTATGAAGGTATGCTCAACTGCCCCCTCAGGAAGGATTATGACTCCTACGCGAGATAATCGAACTGTTTGCTATTGAGGAGGATGTTGGTAGCTCAGGTATCGTTGAGGGTCGTTTTTCGTTCTCTGATGGTCTGACGTGTTCCTAATGCTGTCCAACCTAAGGGTCCAGTAGTCTTCACTTTTCGGTGTAAAACTTTTGGGTAGTCACTATCCCATTATGGTCGTTAGCCTGTTATGGCCTGTTAGCTAAGCTGCGCAATCTGATTGCAAACGTTTCATCAAGAGTCGAGGTGAGATCATCGGTGCGTTGTTAGGGTGTGTAGTGGAGCGTAGCGATGGGTCGATGTTTGTGCGTTGAGTAGTGTTGCCTGTGTGTCAATATAGTGCTCCTAGCCGAGCTGACCTTTGATCAGGTTTGGTCGTTTGGTGGGTTGCTCTTGTCCAGGTTGCTCCGTGTCCTAACTGATCGATGGTCACTGAAACCTCGAGAGGTCAAGGACAGAGGTCACTCCGGCACTGAACAAAGAGGGCACAGGATAGTAAAGCACGAATTTCACCCCATGCACAACCACTAACCCATCGCTACGCTCCACCACGTGCCCTAGCGACACAATGGTGGCGTCACCTTGATTGGGGATGAAACATTTGCAATTAACTTGCCCAGCTCAGCTAACAGGTCAACGACCATTATCGGATAGTGGCCAACACGATCTACTGGACCCTCAGGTCAGAGTTTCTGTCCACGTGCACAGCCACCGAAATAAGACCAACTGATATTTTTTACCCACTTGTTAGTTTTGCTTGGGCGCGCCACTCGTGATGCACATACTTACATGTAACGTTATACTCTGTGAATGATGACACTCTGAAAACAACTGTTCCTAATGAACCTAGGCCGACATTCAATACACTGAAAATTGTTAACGAGAATTTGCCATATTGGGTTTCACCCAGAAGAAACGTAAAGTTCATCACTGGCCAGCTGATTTAGGTATTACATGCAAACCAGTCTGACGCAATAACTTGACGTCAGCTGCTATATAGTATTTAAGCATCACGTATTTAGGACAATACTCAGTATGAGCCACAAATTTGAGCTTCGCGGTTTCAATTAAGCCCAAGAATTTTCTGACTCATTAAAGTTTGTTTGCACACGTAAATGCAAAATATACATTGCTGAACCTAGGAATTATCGCCCGTTTTCTTCTCTCCATGCCCGTCCTTCACACTTTATGTTGAGTTACTTCAGAGCAAGTGAAATTTTAACCACCAATCGGTTGATTCACTGCCCCCGAACTTATTTCAAACCGTAGACTTTACATTGGTTTCAAACATTTGCTAGACAAATTAGAGCAAAATTCTAATGAAAAAAATTGTCTTTCTGATAAGTGTTTTGTGTTTTCTTTTCCCGTTTATTAATCCCACTGACAAGTAGGTGTAAGGGTCTGTGTAATTTTGTCATTTGCCTCATACAGGAGGAAACAAGTTCGTACCAGTTTCACAGAGAGACTGAGATCTCGCATACCCTTGCACAACCCATTTAAGAGCAGAGTAAAGTGAGAATAGACTGATATGGCGGCCACTAGGATGACACTAGTGGAAAAACCTGTGCGTAATTCGTGTCATTTAAATGACTCTTGGAGGCGTCTCCACTGATATAAAACACCGCAGCTAACGTCATAGAGGTTTAAACAAAACCGGCGTAAAGCTATTTCACGTGTAAACTCTTGGAACAATGACAAGTAATTGTGTAATTTTCTTGGCAAATTTATCCCTAAGATCTTTTCCTAAGACGTTTTAGTTATCAAAACAAGAAATGAACGCACGACTGTAGGCGCAGCATGTTCAGAAAGGGCAACTTCATCCATCGCCTGTGAACTGTTAACTGTAAACAACTGCACCCGACAACAAATTCTGTCTTTAGGATTTACATCTGGTCACGGAATCGTAGGGCATCGTGCATATTGTTGTGCGTATGTGATCAGCTTGTGAAAATGTTTATCTACTCATAGTTCATGTGGGGGTATTCTGAAACACAAATCGAACACTGAGGCGAATTACAATGATACTGTAGAAAACTTTTTATGCCATTTTAGGACGCACAACCGCGTCACACACGATCAGAGATTGCGTAAACTCAAGTGCAGTTATTACCTTCCTGAAACCCTCAATCATCTTCAAGTTCTAATGGTTTGAGGATTTGCTACTGGGTCTTGCTAATCTGGAATCCGAAGCCGAAACGGAAAATTTGAGCCCGTTGTCAGCCCGGAAGTCTGTAAATATACTGTGTTCGTTTGCGTATGACATATCGTGGATTGTATCAAAAAGTTAATGCTCAGATCCCCCAAAGTACAGCGTTTTTGCTCAGGTTAGGACACATTAGGTTGGGACTGAGGGATCGGGCGCGCCAGCCTTTGGTTAGGCACTTTATGCTATTATCCTCAAGATCTAAAGATCAGTAAGCGCAGTCACAGAATACCATTGAGGTATGAAAATAAGTTTCACCCAGCTGATGAATGATTCAATCATCTCAGTACTGAGGAACCTTAATAATGACATCTGAATGACGAGTAATCTTCATGGGGTCCTATCCATGGGCTTATGTTTGACCGTGTTTTGACGGAGTTGTGACCGCGTCCCAATATCCTCAGCTGCATGATGGCTTCCCTTACATTTGCGGCTTATTAGATGATCGCGCTCATGACTGTGATCGCTAGTGATTTTCTGAATGAGTCGGCTTGCAATTCTCACCAGTATTCACAGCTAATAACATAATTCCACATTCGGTTGCCTGAAAACATTATGAACAAGAGACTCAGCTGGGTTCCAGTTGAGTTTGTGCAATTTAATTTGAAGTGGAAGATAGCGGAAACTTCAGGACTGCGCGTACTCGATGACCCCCAGGAAGGGCAAAACCCGTCGTGGTCTGTCAAAAGTTTTTCCGCAACCTTATGAGTAGTGTGTTACGCCAAACAGTTATTTGATTTTTAACTTAACGAACTCGATTTTATGTTACGGCAGCGTACATCTGTTTCAAGGTTTAGTTTCGGGATAGTGCACTGACAGTGGTCACAAACTGCACTACCTTGAATGCAGATTGCAATAACTATTAATTTAAGGAAGATTTGTTCCATGGAAAATGTTATCTGCAATTCTTTTCGACTACTCACTTAAAGCATAATTTCGCATTCGCATATCTCTTCACTTTTCAGTCAACCGACTGCACTGAAAATTTCCATCCTATCTATAGTGCCGCAGGATAAGCTACTTGGATTAAATATATTTTGGTGTAGACCCCCACCAAACTTTGGTCAGGGTAAGAACACTTAACAACGATTTCTGTTTGACAGATATCCAAAGAATTAAGATACAAACTGTAAACGTAAAAAAAACGTTTGCCATCAAGATTCAAACTGAAAAACATTCAGCCTGAAGCCTAAGTAGGAAGTTGACGTTTTCAAGCTGCTTTATTAACATGGATGAGATCAGTCGGAGATAACTTATATGGCTGCATGGGGAATGCTGGATTTTCAGAAGCAAATCTCCATAATCTAAGTAGAATGATTAAAATCACATTTCCACCGCGTTTACAATTTGGTCAACCCAGATACAAGTCTTGGATTTCATTTTATCATTGGTAGTCATCAAGTTTGTATCCCGCCTTTCAGTGGTGCCACGCTGAGAAAATATTTCCAGTGAAAAGCGGGATATTTTAAACGCTTGCCTCAGGCAATCAAATATAACTGGGTGCATTTTTGGACCACGTGTTGAATGACACATCACATCAACCTGTAAATCTCGAAAATCTTCAGAAAGGATTGCTGAATAAACCTAAGAACAATACTAATTACTTATGTGTATTGGTTATTTTTACTTATATCTATTACTTACACACTTATGACTGAAATTCAATCAAACGGATGAACTACATTTTTCAGTCGAATGTCTCACGCTTCAAATTCGCACATTTTTACCGACCACGTTAATTCATTTAAGCTGGCCTTTGTAATTCAGAATCAAATGCACATTCTAAAAAGAGCGGGTTTTGAACAACGCTGTTACGTGCGCATTTATTAGTTGTCTTTCGGTTTGTGTGAATGTTAAATTTTGTTAACAATTTTTTTATAAACACTGTACGCTGACTGACAGGATGTGTCAGCTGTTTTGTGATCTAACAAACACGACAAGGTGCATGGTATTCGTGAACAAGGCAGCCGATGAGTATTATGCGTGCAGTTTAGGAAATAAATGAGAGTAGCCCTTTGTAAGGCTATTGTTCAGACTAGTTGGAGTTTAGTCGAAATATATGCAATATATGCACTGAACCACTATTTTTTCTCTTACTTGGTCGTTAGCAGAGTGGCCTATCACAAATTTGATTTACAGTATCCTGTTTACTTGTATAAATCCAGAATGAATTATGTTTGATCACTATCGCTAATGCACATGAAAACAAACTTCTGTTCGACGCTGTCAGAGAAACAGATTATTTCCCGAAAAGGCACGTCGTTTGGATATCCATGGATTGCGCAAACATCTTTTGTGCGGTCTGGCAGAGATGTTATTTGTAGCCGGCAATCATTTGACTAATTTCCTGAGGGTAGTCCCCGACCTTGTTACGTTGGACAGCTTGCGCTTTCAAATTATGTGGTTTTGAAAGCGTCACAGTAGGTCCGCTATATTCTTCCACTAACCTTCTTAAGCAAGGCTAGCATGC
Organism: Opisthorchis viverrini; assembly: GCF_000715545.1. Taxonomy (NCBI): domain Eukaryota; kingdom Metazoa; phylum Platyhelminthes; class Trematoda; order Opisthorchiida; family Opisthorchiidae; genus Opisthorchis; species Opisthorchis viverrini. The sequence continues at coordinate 98,879 of NW_008752014.1, read as the reverse complement.
ACTTTTCCTTCTGTCGCTTAATCGCACCCTACCAAATAAGGCTCAACCTGAAGCCACATCCAGCCATGCGAATCATTAGGCGAGGAAGACATTTTAATCTATCATGCATGTAAGCGATCAAACTTCTGCTAGACTGGGTCGATGAGAATTGTGTAAACTAGCTGTGCGGTTATCAGCAGAAATACGTAGACTGCCACGCATGCTTCTGCGTTCTAATGCCCGCACAGGGCAACTTGCCAGCATGACACGGGAACGTTTGATTAGCACACGAAAACTTCATAGACTTGATTCTGCAGCGGAGCCATCCAAGGTGATTTGATATCCGAGGTTATCTGACTAAACTCCGTGTTGCTTGCATTAGTGCTAGACTGCTGAATACAGCTTATGCACCGAATAAAACAAGTGGGTGCATTTTGTTTTATACGATATTTGTTAGGCTCCCACAAGTATGCAAACTCTAGTGACAAATTTCGACGGAGCGTTGCCACTCCGACCAACCTGGGTTGGAGTGAACAAATGGAGTATGCGATGCATTACCTCGCTATACTTCAACCATTGGAATGAAGTACAAGCACTCAAGCAATGTCAAAAAGGGACATCAGTGGAAAGGTAAATTAATTTGTTATAGTTCAAAGAAACAAAACCAAATCTAAAAGGCCAGTTTATGGCTCTAGGAACATAGCTCTGATTAAGACATTTTGAACGTACATGTATCTCGAGATCTGCGTCAACTTTTGCTTTGTTCCGAAAATCAGTGTAAAACCTACCCAAACCGCATGAAGCGTAAACTGCTGAACAATTTCCGCATAATTGCCGCTACCACTTTGGAGATCGTACAAGTTGAGACAATTCCGTCATGTTAAATTTATTCAAAAATTACGGGACCTGACTACACTAAAAACCATTAAAAATACTCTCCAGACTTCTACTTTCTGACACTAGACTTTGAAAAATCTCATATGATGTGAATCTTCAACTGCGAAATGGGCAATGCACCGCACTGGAAACCAAAGGCTTTTGCAGAGCAAACAAATGAAACTAGTAAAATCGTTGGTGCACAAAGTTCCTAAAAGTCGTTAGGTAGTCACTGCTTACCGAAGAAGAGCGGGCGGCTCTTCAACATTCTCAAAAATGTTTTTTTACTTACTTGTAAAGCCATCTCCTAATCCAAACAAGGGAACGAAAACTTCTCATCCAGTTGTATGTTCTCAAGACATTTAGAGTAAAAATTATTAAAATAGCAAATATGTAGGATTGTGGTGCACTTGAAACATTCACGATGTTGCCGGAAGTTCAAAACCCAACCGAGTGCAATTTTGCTGCGTGCAATCCACTGGTATACACGTCAACGTACGGTTGTGTCAGTGAGGAGAGCCACAATGCCGGAAGCCAACATTTGTATCTAATATTTTGAGTACTTCCCAAATTCCTGGGTATCTTAAGAATCAAGCAGTACCTATATTCTCATAAGGAGTTGCCTTCCAAACTCTGCGTAAAGAAATGGTAAAACACATATAAAATTCATCAGAATTTTTGATTGTTGTTTAAGAGACAATCGAAGTCGTTTATTGAGGTTTGAACTAACTAAACCTAGTGAGAGTCGTTTTTTAAAATACATCTTGAAAAGATAGTGGGTTCGATAAGTGAAGAGGTTGTAAGCGACAGCGTACTACTGTGTTTAATAACAGCATTGATCGAAGCATTTAAGAGGGACGGGTTATCATGCACTGAAATGAAATTTACAAACTGTCGGGCCATGTAGGGACTCAGGGGATGCATTTTAGTCGGAAAATTGTGAACTGGAGTCAAACAAAATTGTAAGTGAATTCAAATAAATGCAGGGAAGCCGTTGGGCAACAAGCAGCTGACCAGCAGTGTGAACAACTTGCACTTAAATAGGATATTTTGCCGCCTATCAATCAGTCGCGAAATACTTACAACGGCTTCATGTTGACCGTCTCCTCAAGATGAACGACAGATTAACGCACTCTCAGTAATACCATGGGATATGCATTCCGTCATAAGGCCTGGCAGACCATCAGCACTAAAAATAACGTAAGGGATGCTCACGATAAATGCTTTGTTCTTTGACAGGTTTATCCAAAAGAAACCAATTTCTTCGCCGAAGGGAATAACTCAGGCGATTTTCACAGTGCACAAAGTTTTCAAGCCTTCGATCAACAAAACACACTACTTTATAAAACATGATACAAATGTTTCTTTTTGGAAACCGCCTCGGCATTTCACATCATCCGGGAAAGTTTGTCTGAGGAACAGGTTTTTATGTGTGCATCAAATTCAAGCTTGAGGTTAGCCTAGTTGGAAAATCTGAGACAAATAGCGCTCGCATGTTTTTGTGCTCCTCAGTTAGAGGAATACAGTTTCCACACAAACCGTTTTTATTACGTCCTATAAATTCCCCACATTTTTTAATGAGACAGTCATATTTCGACATTTCTAATGCGCTTTATTCTCTTTCTGGTCTCTCTCTCTCTTTCTGGTCTTTCTCAGAAGCGATTGTTTGCTAGTAGGTGATCGTCTTATTGCCGTTGAAAGCTTTCACCGCCGTCACTCGGAACTAGCGGCTCGTACAACAAAGTCGGCAGGCATGTGGATTCGCATCGAAATTGAATATGAGCTTCCCGATTTACGTAAGTTGTTTTGGATGAAGAAAACTATATTGCACATAATTATGATTGTAAAGAGAATATCCTATTACCTGAAAGTGTAAGATAGGTCCCTGCTTCTGAGAAGTTCATTCCAGGCAACTCGGTAAAAGTCATATTTTCTGCAAAGAGCTGTTTCACTTAAATTCAAACCATCAGCTAAAGCTGGCCTGTCTTAGGTGGCGGCGAATTAACTGCAACATCCCAGCATAACGAAACGACGGACTTAACTGACTGTGAGTTCACAAGTAAGACATCGTCATTTAAGGGTCGAACAATACTGACACAGTAGTATCCAATTAGAGATTGTACCTTGGCAATAATATGCCCACATTTGACAAGCAAATATACATGCGTTGTGTTAGAATAGGCTCAACGGGTATCACTTATCTCTGGAGTTTTGGCCCCGAGAAATCGATAATATCGTGATTTCTAACTAGGTTTGAGTAGTTTTGTTTACAGTACTTGAAAGTTTTGTAATGTTCTCTGAAACAACAATTCCTTGCGCAATGGTCTGTCATCAGTTGTTGAATGTGTATAACACTTATCATAATTTAGGCTTTGTTTCATGAAATCCTATAAGTTGAGGATTATGCGTTGTGTAGAATAGGCTCAACGGTATCACTTATCTCTGGAGTTTTGGCCCCGAGAAATCGATAATATCGTGATTTCTAACTAGGTTTGAGTAGTTTTGTTTACAGTACTTGAAAGTTTTGTAATGTTCTCTGAAACAACAATTCCTTGCGCAATGGTCTGTCATCAGTTGTTGAATGTGTATAACACTTATCATAATTTAGGCTTTGTTTCATGAAATCCTATAAGTTGAGGATTAAGCATTCCAATGGCTGGAAGTGCTCCTCCAAAAGAAGCGAGGTTTGCTTCTAAAAGGGAACCGGAATTAAAGTTTACGTGACTGTGTCATCCTCGATAGCATTTTCAATGCGTTCAAATTCCTAATATGACGGTCTACAAGTAGCATGGACCAACGGTGATTTTGTCAAAATAAACCGCGTGCCTCCAAACCCTGGCGAGTGGCGTGTCAACATACATAAGTGGCCATACCTACCACTGAATGGTATCACATGGTTTTGATGCCGATGACAGACCAAGTACACCAAGTTCAACATTTCGCATTACAGTCAAGCGAAACTAGCTCTCAAAGGCAACGAAGAGCAAGCAGTGCACAAGTTGTTCATTTTTTGTGTGTTCTGCTACCAAACAAATGTTTCTTCAACAACAACAAGGGGACAGAGTTGTTATGGAGCAATATGTGTGGTGGAGCCGACTGTTTGTTGTAATATTACGTTAAAAAACAAATCCCTTCAAAAAGATTCATCCAGCTGGAAAGATACGGTCGTAGGGATACTAACAGAAACAAATTTGGTAGCGGCCCCCGCAGGCTTAATCAGATCACCATTCTTCTTGTCAGTGGGACTGTCAGGCTTGATTCCGAGAGAACACTCATGGATGAGGATAAAGACAGAGAACTCAGCGAGAAAAACGTGGTCACACACCGAGGAACTGACTTTCATAGTGGTCTTAGAGTTCTCTTGTCATCAAGAAAACCAGACAAGCTATGAACGTTCAGGAGCACAGCCAACCAACACCATGATTTATGGATGAATTTTGAGCACTAGAATTAGTCTTGGCTTCGGGTTACCTACAACGCACGAGGTTGCTGAAAAATCAACAACAGTCTCTGGTCCATTGTTCTTTCCTAGGACTTACCAGGTGAGTATGACCTTTAAGTTTCGGTCAATCTTATGTTGTACTTAAGACCGAGCTCCATACAAGTGATAAAATACGCTCATCTTCAAACTGATTTAGCTACAACCATAGGGTTAACTGAATTTCTTATGAATCCACTGACCGCATGAGTATCGGGCTCCTTCATCTTCGATGGGATT
>NW_008752014.1:26448-94051 GCF_000715545.1 Opisthorchis viverrini | reverse complement strand
TATATATATATCTATATATATATGCAAATTACGAATACCCGTAACCGTGAAACATACTCTTTCTGATAAATAGCGGTTAGAATATCGAACGAATGATGAAGTTGATCAGAACGACTAACATTTTATTTTCTACTCAGATTACTATGAGCAAGAGTTCTTATGGATCTTTGTAACTTGTAAATTTGAGAAAAAATCAGCCGAATAAGGTCCATGTGTCATGCACCAAATTTTACTAGTATCAACTCGCTAGATAGTTTTTCTCCATTGAAGGGACGATTTTATTCCGGACAAGAATATTTTCGTGTACGCTACAGACCTAAAGGCCACCGACCCCATTTGGAGTGGGGAGAAGTTAACTATATGAGTGCGTTTCAGGCACAATAAGTAAAACGTACTCAGCTTTGTGTTTCATTCCAGTCTATGTTCTATAAACTGTATTCCAAGGGTATGTCGGTTTTAGCTGCTCCATTCTCGGTCATTGGAGAATGAGAGATATGATGAAGCACCAGAGTCGATGGCATAACCGGTTAGTTTACACTGTATATAGCCCTGATGGGACGAGAAATTGGGCAGCCGCACATTGAAAGCGATGGCTCGGATGCTCGAGAACCACCAACGGCTTGAGTGAGTCATACCTGGCAGTGCCGGTAACCATCCTTGAGTTAAGTTCCGGAGTCCCCATCCAGGAAGATGACAGTTATCGACCCAACTGAGCTTACTGGTTACTGTTTTTATACATCTTTGCCGGATCAGAGACTGTCTACCTCTGAATTTACTTTCAATCAGCACAATGCTGGGCAGAAATGCTGGGCTGCAAGTAGATGGTTCAAAGGCATGAGAATCACATGTCCCAAAGAGCACAATCTGTGAAACATGCGGAATTCCTTGTTCCTAAAACCTCTGCATTATCAATCCAGCGTACCTAATAAACCAGGCCACTGCTCTGGGACGCCGATCGCCAGATACTGATAGTTTTGTGGCAGATGTTCAGTTTTTAACGCATGAAGAAGTATGAATCGCACTTCGCTTTTGACAGACAAACTAATGTCACGTCCCTGTCATCACTGACGGATTACGACAAAAACTGCCCTGACCTTTTCGATTTGATAACTACCCTTGTCCCCAGAAATCCGTTGGAACTCATGCAAACGCACAGTTAAACAAATTTATCTACCACGAGGGTTGGTTGGTATGCAACCATCGTTTTCGGGTTTTATCCCATCCAGTCTTGCAGTAGTATTTTAGATTTTGCAGCTGTGAATAGCACCGCAAACCGTGCGGTAGAATTTTTTAAGTTATTGACATGGATTCATTTTGCGGTATCTAAAACAAGGGTAGCAATAACATGCGCGTATACAATGTCTGAGCAAATTTCTCAGGAGCGTTTCAATCACCGGGGTTTCCCATGCAGACTGAATTCTCAACAAGTCAAAAACCATGCTGGTGAATATGAACGGAGTAAATTCAGACGGAACCTAGTTGTATATCTATAGGCGCCACAGGATTTTGGATCGAGAACCTTCAAATGGTTGGTAGATTTGTAAGTAACACTTTGACTGACAAGTATCACAATAGTTACTGACGATCGTATTTTGGACCAAGGAATTCGACCAAATTAGATGGTTGAAGCGCAGACAGTGTTCAAGAGCTTGTCTTAACCTTCAGATACAGTTGGTGCCCTCTCGGCCAGGGCCAAATCATGCTTGTTTGCAGGAGTTTGCATAGTCTTATAATAGTTCAACCTGTGAAAAACACTACCGAGGAGCATCTGTGGTGGTTTTTGCAAACCTTCTGAGGCAGGGTCCTCAGGCTGATCATCAGACCTTCACTTACCTCTTTGAAAACGGCGGCGTGAAGATCCACCGTAATGGGTACCTGCTTGCGTTGGATAAATAATATTTTACGCTCTATTTCTGTTGGTGACACCAAGCTGTTGTCGGTTATACAATCCGGCCTGTTGGTATTTTGTTGAAGGAAGCCGGCCTGAATGCCCTTTAAAGTGCTCAGTCCATCGCTCTAAGGGACGATTCAAGATTAGTCAGTTACATGTTGTCCATCTTGAGGGATTTTTCCCTAACACTTAGCTTCCAAGTTGATCGGATGAGCTTAAATAGGGCGCGGTCTTCTTCCTAACCCGGGCCTTTGCGGTTCACCAGAACTGTCTGTCATTCTTCTGGCTCCTGGTTATTAAGTTTTTGAGATATCTGCGTGCAGCCCCATAGTCGCTAGTTGCTGGTATGGCGTTCCTAGTGCCGCCGATCTTGGAGATATCTAGTGTTTAGTTTAGACGAACCGGATGACTTAGACGAACAGGTCTGAAGGCTGACACTATAGCTTCTTAATTTCGCTTCCTCCCATTGATCTGCGGGACTGTGGGCTTCGAGTCAATTTCTAGCCAGATCAAACCGATCATCTTGAACTACTTAAAGATGTAGAAGTTTTGAAAGGAGTTTCTCTGCTACGGCACTCGTAATGCAAGAGGAAAGTGAACTGTTAAGCGGTCCGTAAGATGGCGTGATCAAAATCAAGTTTACTACCCCAGAAGGAATGACCTTGTTTAACTGAGATCGCATGATCAAACGAAGTCCACGATTGTCTTACTCTTAGTAGCCTCCAAGTAACTCGGTGTGAGCGATTCTACTAGTCCGTGTTGGCTCAAATCCACAAGACTTATTCGTCCTAAATGGGTGATTATATCGCGCGCCAGGATGACTACACCGGTTCTACTTACTGACTGGAGCAGTAGTGAAAACCCATCTCTATGAGTTTTAGAACTGTATTCCGTCACGTGGTATGCTAAGACGAAAAGCAAACATGGTTTATCCCGTTGTGCAGCATTGATCTCAAATGAGCTAGACAGCCATAGAGGACATGGATGACTGTTTCCAGGAATGCAGCAAAGCTGGAGCACTTGGGCTGAATGCAACGACCACGCTATAAATACTACGACCCATTGTGTCAGGCCCACTGGATATGCTTAGAGAGTTACGTAAAATAACTGAGCTCGCCCTGAGCGGCTCGGGATGCACAAGAAAAGTGCGGTTCTGTAAGCCTGTTCACAAGACAACATGTATTCATAAGAAGAGTTACGTGGTTTGGGAAAGGGCTTTCTCCTGCTCACTGTGATACGAAGTACCGACGCTAAAACCCCCGATGTAGAACTGACCCCTTGAATTATATGTGCTTTTTTGGATTACTCTAGCAGCGAAGAAGCTTCAATAACGAAGGACAGTTAGGCAATTGACGGCTGAATGAAATATGGCTTGTATCAGGGAAGCCCGGGGAGGGATCGGTGAATGAAGAGCCTCAAGGACAAATGACAGGCTGAAGAATAGGGTTTGACTGAGCTACCTCACCTACTCCGAATTCTAACCGACAAGGAAGTGTAATTTTTTTCAGGAGCCCGTGTTCCAGCCTTGGACTCAACAATCTGAACCGCGAGGCGGCGGTGTTAGGACATTTTTGAGGACGTCTTCCGGAGCCAATGACTCAACAGTCAGATCCACTTGATTTCAGGAAGCGACCGGACGGATGGCGCGAAGAATAATGCATAACGCTCTCACTCCTGATGCGGCTGCGCACATCGGGCGACTTTGTATCACAAGCGTTTACCACACCAGTTTCAAAACCACTTTGACCGTTCTGAATAATTTGCAGAAGGTCACGGTCAACCGAAGCTTGCTATTTTTAGGGCCGACCTTTTCTAAATAATCATTTTTCGAAGGAAAGCAGCACCGCTGCTTCTGTAAATATGGACAATATGGTCGGCTTGAGAAAACGCGTTACTACCTTCACATTTTCATCACTGAGGACGGCGCAATTTTACTCCAAAACTGCCTCGTAATATGACCTCTCACAGTACGAGGACTCGCTGTTCTTATTTGGACATCTCCATGTTGGCCTTCTTGGCATGAATGAAACTGAGAGAACTGAGATCCAGCTCGCATAGCCGTAGAATTATGGCATCACTGAAGCACGACCATCTCTGCGAGAGGATAGCTTGAGGTCGGGCCATGGTCGCGAAGACGTTTCTAAAAATATCCGACTCTCAAATGATGCGTTCAACAAGCCGGATATCGAGAATGATTTATTATCGAATGTATTCGAATAGCCGCGAGCCACGCTTCAGCTGTCCTGGACTCTGAATGTAGTACGGAATTACCTGAAAAGAAACTTATGCTTGACACGCTTGCGTCGACCCCGGTTCTTTTGTTAGTCTCTACCAGAAAGTAAACACCTTACTATAGTTCGTTGAATGCAGTGTTCTAAATACTTCATATCCGTTTTACTGCGGAATTGGTTCTAGTTTTCAGGACTGCTTGACCTTTGTGTACACTGTCATGGTGTGTTGTTACTGACCAGTAGGGCCAGGCTCCGGGATTTGTTTAGTGTGGGACATTCTTCCCACCCTTGCTCATTGTGGGTTTAAGTCCAGAGGTCTTTAAAGTTGATCCACAACATTGGTCACGATGATGCAATTTAATAAAATAGTCACCTTTTATTTGGCCCATTTTCTGACGGCCGCAGGTACACAAATCTTCTGACTTTAAACACTGAAGTTGAGTGCATCATAGATAATCCATAGGGATTAATAGACACCACTAAATTTCTTGCTGTTTCTTGCAATAGCACCCGTTGGATGCACCGTAAAACATATGCTGGTGGATCTGGATACACGTGGTGAAGGAGCTGGCTTAGTTATACGCGGTGGGTGGACTCGAGCTGCATCCCATATTCGCCCACTTACCGTCATGCGCATCAGAGAGAACAGTATGGCCGATCTGTAAGTTTCCCACAAAATTCGTTGTGCATTCTTTTTTTGTTTGTCGCGGGTGTAAAACCACAGTATGCTTTCCCCACTCTTTACGAAGGATTGAATGGACACCCTAAGACTGTTCACGAATTTCCCGAGTTCATACTTTCATAATGGATTTATTTTCCTGCCGACTGGCATCTTGATTCGCTTCACAATTACTGTTTGTGGAATAGTTCTTCACTGTCACAAATAATATGATTGATACCATTTGACTATACCCACGGTTTTCCATATTGCCTATCGCGTTTAAATTCCTAAGTTGCTCTTCCGCGACTATCGGACCTCTTTCCCAAAGATACGTTAGCGATCAGAAATACACAAACGACAGAACAAAAACTACTGATTCTTGCCTTCTTGGTACAACGAAAAACCGGACTCCAGTCTAAGGAATACGAATTTCTTGCACTCTCGTAAATGTTCTTTATTCGCCTGATATCAAAAATGCAAACGAATAATTCTGGTTGGCTTGCATCTGGAAGTGCACATTTGTTCTTGCATGCATGGGGCGGTGAACAGATGATTCCATAGTTTCCATTTCCATGACTCGAACCCCGGTATAAGTGATAAAGTTGGAATTTCGGCCCATTATTCCTCTAGATGCTGGTGAGCAACACGGTTTGAACGAATTGAGATTCTCAATTTGGAAATGGTTTTTCACCGTGTTTTGTGAAAATCAGGTCAAACATCAGGTGTGCATCCAACTGAAGCTCAAATGATGATCCACTATAAGGAGGAACAGCGTCTGTTCGCCGATCTTCCCCGAAACTATTCGAAAACTAGTGTGAATGATTTTAGCCCGCCCCTTATGTTACTATTACAAGTACTTCCAGAGTGAATGAATCGCGCAACTGAACAAGTCTTGGAAACGCGCCGGATCAGTTGGCATGTTTACCATTTGCATGCCTTGCTTGATATATTCCAATCATGAATGAATGCACACACATAAAGATCCGAGGCGAAATTGTGCTATTTACATATGGTAAGAAATCATGTGTAATTTGACATGAGCTGAGGCAAAATCGTGTGCTTTCTATGAACAAGCCTACCAGCCTAAATGATCATTTCTAGCCGGTTTGTTAAACCATTCCGTTTTGCAACAACTAGCCACCTGAAATACCAATCGTTGAACAAACATATAACAAACTATTCATCATTTCTACGCTTCCTGCGGGTGCCGCAGTACACTTAATGAGTATACATTTTATGCCAACATCAAAGCTATTCACGCACAGATGGTTGGTTAATTTGAACATCACTGAAACTCAAAAAGGCACTGTAATTTAAGGCCGATAGATACAGGTTGGAGTTTATTTTAGGTAGAAAAACCATCACGATTTGGAAAACTGTTTCCTATCAAAAATGTTTTTTGAATCAAAAATCTGCATCCGAAGGTATGGTGAACGCTTTGAAAGACAACAATCCTGCGAAGAGAGAGTTGAATGCGGATGGTACGTGTAAAGCCAGAAGGAAATTTGTCAAACGTGGTACAATGATCCGTGAAAACCACCCTGAATAATTTTCTCTGATTATGTTCTAGTAAGATACATTAGTATGATTCAACTGCTTTTGCTCGTCGCTGATGGGACAGGCATTTGAAATACTGGCACGACCTAACCCTAAAATGGGTTTTTCACAGAGGATTTACTTTGAGCGGTGTTACAACCCGATTCTTCGCGTATCTTGTTATACGTCATCTTGCGAAGCTGCTTGAAGTCTGGACTCGAGAAAAGCAAGCGGGATTCCAGCCGAGAAGGAACAGTGTAGACCAAATCTTTACACTCTGCAACATGCTAGAGGGACGGATGGGCGTGCATGCGGATGGGCATCCTAGAGTCTTGGTGTTCCTTGGTTTCAAGTGGTCCTCGATTCTGTCGAACGGTTAATTATGCTCAACACGCTTGTGCACTAGCATGTGCATCGTAAGTTTGTGAATATCATGCGTTTAGATTCACAGACTTGTGAGCTTTTGATAATACGTGGCCAACTCACCAAGAGTTTACCTGCAAGGAATGATCTTCGACAACGCTGCCCACTGTATTTTTGTTTAGCTTCGTCATCAATGAAAGATCTGGAAGATCTCCAAAATCCCGGCCTTCAGATTCCTCTGAGCGAGAACCAACTCGACATAGAATATGCAGACGACATTGTTCTCATTTTGGAGACAAAAAAGAAGCTGACTCATCTAGTCCTCCGGCAGGTGCTTCACATTCATAAAAAGCAGGGTTATAATGCAGGACATACGGTCTATAAACACATATCTAAAAAGGTAAGGAGTGACACTGATGTTTGTAAAAGACTATACATATCTCGGAAGTTGTATTAATTCAGACGCAAGTCCGACAGACGGTGCCAGTGCATGAATCTCAAAGGCCAGAATTACTTTTGCCAGTTAGTGCCATTGTAGCATCAAGTGGAAATTGCCGTGTTCCAAAGGACATGTATTTCAGACGATAGTGCGAGTTATATTCGTGTACGGATGTGAGACTATAACGCTTCTGATGAAGGATATGAGCCTATTCAGGTCTTGGACCAGTGATGACTCAGATTTGGCTAAAAATAAACGAATTCGGAATGGAGTGATCAGAAGACGGTTGTGAGTGAAACGGGAGATACTCCACTCAGAAGATGCATCCAAAATTGCAAGCTAAGCTGGCCGGTTCAAACTCTACGTAGACTGAGTCACTGCCTGTCAAGACGTGTGCTGACTTCCGTACCTAATTCGGAGTGACGGACGCATGGATGTGGACAGAATGTGACGTGACAAAGGCGAATTAAAGATTTTGCGAATATTTTGGATACTCTTGCTGTGGTTCATCTTACAAGATGGGTTAACTTGCCCTTTTCCAGCTTGACTGAAGACAGTGGACAATACTCTGGCTAACAGATATCACGATTTCTATCCAGATTGTCTGACTGAGTGTTGAAGGTGTAGGTAACAGATATCAGATTTCTATCCAGATTGTCTGACTGAGTGTTGAAGGTGTAGGTACCTCGGACGTTTGTGGTGAACTAGGTCTGAATCCTCCTCCTTGTCCCATTTCCTTTTTTCCATAATGTTTTATTTAAGTAGATTGACACGATTGTAGGGCAAGGAATCACTATTGCCCTTGTCTGTTCTAAATGTCAATGACGATGATAATGACCCTGCAATAATTGGCTGATCTAGGTCATTCTGAATTAACCGGTCGAAGTGAAACTAGGTATATTTCAACAAAGGGTTTTTTGTATCCGAAGCCCTCTACGCTTTGCAAATGTACCATTAGGCCAGTTGCCCGCAAGACATCGGTCAAACCGGTAAAACCACCAGTTTTGTTAAGCACTTCCGAACTTCTATCAGGAGCCTGGAGTGCGTTTACGGGTTATCCTACCAACTGCACATACGTGTTTACTGCTAAGACGCCGTCGGCAACATGAATTCCGAATGGTAATCAATCATCAAACGAGTGGGACTCGTTCACAGTTAAATTTACGTCAATGACCGAATCAGACTTGTCAAAGTCCTGAACAGTGCCATTTTGATTACCAAGGACTGAACGCAGAACCAGGCTGAAGTCCCAGAACATTCGAAAGCATCCCGTAGCGACCACCAGCATTTTTTTCACCGAACTGGATGTGTTGCTAAATGATCATGGTGGTAAAATGAGAAAGCTAAAAAAATTCCTGATGGAATAATTTTAACTCGTGTTATTCAGGGTAGAATGATGGCTGTACATTAGCGTCTACACCAAAATAAGTCAAACAGCCCAGCGGATTATGACCAGCCCACAGAACTCCAATTTCGACTGTAAAAGCCTGTGGTTTAACAATGGGTAGAAATATCACGGGAACCATCAGTGATAAATGGGAAGTGTTGAATAGCCCTCTCTTAGTTGTTGTCCACGCGTAGCAATTGATTTAGTTAGGCGCAGGTTCTCCCCAAAAAAGCTAGTCTGGATAAGCACAGTTGCATGATATGTCTGTAAGGACCGAATCTGACAAATTCTGTGCTGTCAGGTTCTTACATTTCACACAGTCCTGATCCCTTCGTAGCGGAACACAAATGAGGCGATTCCAGTAACGGCAGTAAACGGAGCTGTTTTCGATTTCAGTTGCTGCTATATCACACTCAAGGCTTTACGCGGACACATAAGCGAGCAACATTGCACAATTGTACATCAAACCTGAACTTACAGCTCCGCGTACAGCAGAGCCGTACATTCTGTAATATTCATACCGATTTAATTTGATCTGAATAATGGACTACCAACTTCACTTCGTCGACGGTTAGACACTAATTAATGTGTGCAATTGTAAGAGGAATAGATTCTACTCGTATTTTTTCACATTTTTCACCAGCTCAATAAGGTCCAAGTTATTCATGAAACCAGCTGTTTTGGAGATTCGTACATTGCTAGAAAAAACTTTCCAGGGGTACTCAAGCATGGAAATTTAGTAAAGTATAAATGCATTGAATGAATTAACTTCTAGCTAAAGTTGTTTTAAATATGACTGGAGAATAAAGTGGTTATCTAACATTGTTTTGTTGCCTAAATTATTTATGCAGTCGGTTGCCCTTCGGGGGTCAATGTTGACTGTGGTTTATAGGCGTAGCTTTTGATGTCACAGTATTTTCCCAAGTATGTTACCAAGTAGTTTGTTGGTTAGACGCCGTTATGAGTTGTACTGACAGCACATGGCAACTGAGATGCAGCTAAATTACAACAACTCTTTCGGATCCGTGAAAACGACGCTTGGCTCTCACTTGTTTGATAAAATTTGATAGTGCAATGAAATGGAAAATAAAGTTTGCCACAGGAAAGAATATCAGGAAGTAGAAAACTGCGGCCAACTTAAAAGTCAAGCGAGTGCATTGTTGTAAAAAAAGGGGTTTTTGAGAGTGCAAAGTACCCTGGAACCTGAGTTAACAGCACCGCTTACAGGAACGCTAATAAGGTAAGTTAATAACGGTTCAAATTGAAATAATGGTTTGCCACCAAATCTTCAATGTGTTCCACTCTACAGTTAGTGTAAATGCAGGTCGTAGTCGTTCGTCCAGAAAGTTCATTTGATGTATTCAAAAATATGGCCAAAACATTTCAGAGACTTTTAACTAGTAGCTTGGACTGACGCAGCTTAATACTGGGCTAACTGGAACCAATTCCGATACGTAATTATTCAGTGGTACACTACGGATAGTACGCTATCCATTCACAATAAATAGAAATATCGCTGTGGCACGAAGAAATTTTTTCCCGATTTTTAGGACTGCGAAAGTTTCCTCATTTTTTACACAAGGGATCTTTCTTTATTTCTACTTTCAGTGCACTAGTTCCTCAAACTTTGTCATTCTTGATCTACCTATTACCCCTCCTTTCATTTCATGTTTGTCAAAATTTAGTTGAACCGCTAGCTGTCAACTCCAAGACCGTGCAGTAAAGACAGGTTGTTCCCTTTAAGGGCCGTGATTGATATACCGGCATTCGATAAGGCAATCAAAAAGCGGCATCCGAACAACATTTGTGATGCCGGTTACACAGTGCACAATTTTCAATACGAATGTTGTGTGTGCGTCCCAGCTAAATTATTTTAAACGTTGCAATCCAAGTGATTTTTACCGGGGAAAGAAGATTTTCTCCGAACGCCATGTTTTATTGATTACTCTGGCCTTTCTTTATATCCATAAATGCGCTGAAACCAGACTCCAATGGAGAGATTAACTAAACATTTATCGCCAACCGGAGCTCTAAATTTGACGCTGGATTATGGTTTCATAGAATCAGGCTAGCTAATTGGCGATGGGTATTTTATGCCGCATTATGATGTGACCTAAACCAAAAAATATTGGTCGAATCTGGAATATCTCGTATGAACCGAAACTGTTCAGTAAAAACCAGCGTCATGGACACCTGAAACCTTCCAGGTCGTTGTATTTGATTAAGTCAGCATTTGAAGAAATCCTACAACTACAAATCAGCAATAATTAGGACCAGTAGGCATAGCTTCTTCGTTCAGTCGTGTGTTGGACCCCAATCTCAGCTTATCTGTTCTAGGCGGGACTCCTCGCCTAGACACAGACGCCATTCATAGTAACTAGTCCATTGTATTCGTTTGCTTCTTGCGTTCATCATGATGCAAATGAGATCCATATCCCGAACATGGAGTCTTTTTCCCTAGGGTTACGTGATATTCTGCGGTCTGGATAGATGTAGTTGGTCCTGAGTGTTTATTTCAGGGCAGACGGAAGCTTCTCTATCAATAGGGACGCATTATTCTCGATTCTGGCACTATTCACTTTGAGACTAACCATGTAATCTGCAATCGCAACTTAAAAGTTAGTAAATCCTCTCTGAGAAAGACCATAGAGTATTATACAACTCACAGTAGATGGCTGCGTTAAAATACTCTACTTTGAACGGACGAATCTTACTGCACTGTGGCCCCGTCCAAACTTTTCCCGATTTTTATAAGAAAACCGACTACGACCGGCAAAGTATCAAGAGTGAATCTGTCGGAAAACAAAATTCGCAACTAATATAAACGGAAACTTGCAATAAATCCTCGACAGGAAGCCAATGTGTGTCACGTTTGCAAATAAATCTGAAGCAATTTTTTTACTGAAAGACCACAGTTCACATTTTAAGTAAATGTATGATAGTATGAGTCTGCCTTGACAGACCGAACGGAAAAAGAGCATTCTGTTTAGAAAATCAACAATAGTTCATCCTCGGGTATTAAAGTATCAGCAACTAGCATGACTCGACTATCTGTGCTCCGTTTACGGACCTTTTGGAAGCGATAAAATATATGGTAAATGCCCGTTTTATTTATTAAGTTCAAGGGCCCAAGATCCGTTTTCCCCTGATTACAACAGAATTCTTCAAAAAAAAGTTCAAGAGGTGCGCTAAAGATTTCAATACATTTTTATGTGTAGTAAAGAATGAGTTGTTTTTCATTCCATCCTTTGTAAGTTTATTAATGATTGGGCTCACTGAGATGCACATCGACGCACGACGACAAGGTGTTATCTGTTGGCTACTAGTTGCAATTAGAGATGAAGTTTCAGCAATGATGTTCGTGATCGCATTACAAATGCGTATTCTAGCCACCCAGAGTTATTGTTTCTTGATGCTCACATGCCAGTGCAGTCAACTAACAGGTTTCATATAAGCTTTCACCCGATATTCCCAATGTAGGTATTCTTCAGGATCAACACGATCTTCGATTTTTGAGGTTTAGCACCACACAGCCTGTCGTCCAAGTTATCTGTCGCTCCGTGTTAGAAAATCTAATTGGATCGACTGTTGAAAGCAGTAGGTAAACAAAATTTGAAACGGTACGGTTATCGTACAGTGGCGGACAAAAATACGTGCCGTTGTTGTCAGAATACCTGGAGTGCATATTAATATTGTTCCCCAGCATTGTTTACCAACCGTTACCGGTAGAGGGAACAAATGCGAAGACGTTCGCCTATGAGAGAATGAGTATGGTGTACAAGCCCAGAAACACTGGCAAACTATCGTTTGCATACTGTGCAACATTACGGTATTTACAATAGACAAACACCACTTTATTCGAATCACACATTAGCATCTTGTACAGGTGCCCCTGCTGGCTAGGGAGGACTAAGGGTACTTGAGAATTTGCGCGGATATGGAATTTTCTTCGGATGAATCCACACTCTCCTTATTGGAAACATACTGATTCACTATCACCAAAAAAACGGTTTCTGCTGCGATGATAGAAGGATAAAACTGGTTCCGTTCAACCAATTAGATGGCATGGAAGAACATGTTGCTTAAACAACACACGCTGTTTTAGACATTACTTTTCCACTGTGCTCCATTTGGTTCTACCGCGCGGCTACCACCGACCTGAGCGAACTCCCCTCATGAGGTTCAAAATCACCACGGAAACAGGACGGCACCCTAGGCAACAGAACAGAAACCTTTCGCCCATAGATAGTCAATTGATGCAACTAATAACTAAAAGCACCAAGTGAGTTAATTCTTGCGTGTTAAACTGGTGCAAGCTTCTAACTGTGTCGCAAAAATCTGCAATTGCATTTTTTGACGAAACGATGTTTCTTGAGAGATAACTCGCATGACCAGATCTGTTCTGATGTCCTTAGATAAAAATTTAACACTCATATGAAACCTAAAGCAATTGGAATCTGAGACCCGAAATGGATAGACCACCATGACTACATTTGAGACCCATTAGGCGATATAATGACCTTGCCGTCTAGCCTCTTAAAGACACAGTAGAAATGTGAGTCATATTTGTGTGCTTGCGTGCGTGGCTATAAGGCAGTTGGCAAACTGACTGATCCATGACAGGTTTGTAGTATTTAAGAACCATAAATAATGTATTACGAGTGTCTGACAGCAAACTTTTCGATGGTTGTAATCATGTGTACTATTGTTGAATCAGGTAGAATGCCTAACTTCATACGGACACCTTAATTTCGTCGTTTTTGCTCTTTTGGAGCTATTTTGGACCACACTAGTGGTAGTCGTTCTAAGATTTTTTTGTTTTACTTTCGAACCCAACTTATGATGTGTTTATTAACAGCTAGAGTGATGAGGATTATCAGGACCACCGGTGATTGGAGTGAAAATGATGTTCATCGGAACTTCCTAATTGGCCATGTATGTGGCTTGGGATTCTGCTGCACAAAATAGCAATCAACTCGAATTTGTTCGTTTTGAGCTAGAATTCTGGATCCTAAATTCCATTTCCACTGTCTGCATAGAAAAGTGCAAATGCAATTTCTCGGTACCACCTTGCGGAAGACACGTCCATTACGTAAGAAACCGCTATATGCGCGCATTACACAAGAAAGTTTGGTGAAAAAGAAATCAAGCTGGTCGAAGGATAGCTGTGCTCTGATGTATACCTCAGAAGACGGCGCATTTCGTCAGTTATCTACCGTAATAACGTGTCTCTACTTCGGGCCTACCGTAGGGGATTCAAAAATTAGATCCCCAATGGCTTTGATTGTAAACTATATGGAAAATCAGATCACTCAGATGGATACTCAAGTTCAACCCATATGAACCTCCGGTTGGCTTCATTGCGATGGCTGGTGTTATCCTCATTTACATATGCTGATGACGATATTGTCTTTCATATTTGTTCCACGACCCTTACTAAGAAGCATTTAACTGGTAGTGTTTAAGAACAAAAGTATATTCCTGAATGAGTATAGTTCAAATCAGGAAGTTGACAGCCTTATCTTTTCAGTTCCTTGTTCCCCATGCTGCCACTAAGGTTTTGTTACACTTCACATGCGTGTGGACCACTTAGTGCCAAAGTTTCTGATCAGGATGAGGTGAATTTCTTTCGCTGTATCATTAGTCTCATTCCTTTCCCCATTCGAGACAGCGAATGCATACTGACATCTTATGTTTCTTCAGTGGAATTCGTGTGCCACATCATAGTGACATTCCCAGTAACACTCACTGTCATCTCGGTAGAGAGATGAATCGTATAAGAAGAAATAGCCATCGTTCAACCATAATCCATGAAACGACACTTCACAACTGTCCCAAGGGCATCAAACAAAGCTCATCTACTTACAGACGGACTATGTTGTGTGGCCATATAAGAAATATTGTACTGAACAATGTCATTTTGTTTTTTTTTTCGGAATATAATCACTTGCGTGTATGTGTCGCTCTCAAAAGTAGCTCATTTTCAGAGCAAAGAGGTTTGTATCGGAATATATCACTTGCGTGTATGTGTCGCTCTCAAAAGTAGCTCATTTTCAGAGCAAAGAGGTTTGTAGCTAACCTCGCGACCACCACAAATGGACATTGATAAACGTTGAAATTCAATCTAATACGGGTATTCTGACTAAAAAGTTAGGAGAGTATTTCGGACCAGCCGAGAAGGGCTTAAGACAATAGTAATTAAGCTGTGAAGTAGTTACGGAATCTGTCAAGTTACTGAAAAATATCTCCACAGTATTTTACGCTGTGAGCCAGTTTGCACGTTTTGTTATCTTAGCCGCGAATGCAGATGCAATTTGTTCATGACTTGCCAGGTTCTCTCGAGACCTTGTCAAACCGGAGATATATCACCTCTGTGTATTTTAAATCAAATAGTTTACGCGAGGTCTGTTTGCCGGTTGAATGAGTCGAAGCAGTTTTCGGGGAAGCATTCACTCTAGTGTGGAAATTTTCTAGTGGTATGATCCATCCGTTCTTGATTATTGAAACCGTACAATGCTGATATATCAGTTCGGACGACTCGTGCATAATTTACGTAAATTTTCAGGGACACAGGGAAGAATTCCTTGGTAGGTTAGTCGATTTCGAAAAAATGTAATTCAAAAATTTTGGAAACTTTGAACTCATTCTGTACTGGCATATATGGTTGTATTTTTGGCTACCCCTAGTGTCAGTTAACTTTCATAGATTTTCATCTACTGTAAAATACACACTCTGTAGGTGGAATTTTCGCTCTTTTTTGCTGTTTTGAAAGCGAAGTCACTATACCGCTCCATACCGTGGTCTGAATTTCTTACTTTTTCGAACCCTTGATGAAAGAGTTCGTTCCCGTCCTTGGTAGTCGGTTGAACCCATGGCAGTCAAGCCTGACAAGAGTTAATCAATCATCTTCTGGCGAACGCAACAGATTTATTCCATTAGAAAAGATATCTCAAATTCGAATCTACCGAGGAATTTGTGACGCGCAGCGTTGCAGATTAAAAACAGCCGTACAATAACTTTTGGCCTTTTGTATTTATTGAATCTCTTTGAAGACGAAAATCGCAACTGAGAAGAAGGTAAAGTGAGCAAACTGTTTGAATTACAACAGTGCAATTGCAAAAGCTCAAATGGGGTCAAGGACTGGTGGTGATTACGTCTGCCTTTGCAGGAAATTCGTACATTCGTAGAAAATATCATATTCTAAACAGAAAGTGATCGCTTACTACTGTCCGCATGTTTATTTGTGACAATTATTTTTGAATGCCCTATATAAATATAAATTTTTAATGACCGGGCACGTATCTTTGACTGTTTTCATACATGTATACATATGGCTCAATGTAAAATGAAGATGAAACAAGGGGCATTTCACATGTGACATGTAACCAAATTGATTGTGTCTCCCCATTAGAATATTGAGTCGTAAGTGGAGTTCCTTCAGACCGTTTTGGGATTTGCAGGAATTTTATCACGGTATGTTATGAAGACAAAAGAGATAAAAGTTCGGAAGGCAAAATCATTCAAATAGACGGTTGCGAATTGTTTCAAGCTGACCGTTTCCTTAAGTTATCCAAGAAGGCTTTATGTCCTCATTCAGCAGATGGACTCTCTTAAGCTCACTGCAACTTTTGGCATTCAATATTTATAACTTTAGCTTTCCTGCCAAATCTTTCCTAGTGTGACTAGCCATGACAACCTATCTTTTGCCAAAAATATTCATAAATAGTGCTTTGATTGCACACTTTATTACCAAGGCCAGAGAGCTCCTCTGGCGATTCGAAGGTACTTTGATTAACCACATAATCTGCGCCATCTAACACACCCCGCTTGTTTGCCTCGGTGACTCTGTTTTTAAGGAATGATGTGAGTTGTGCTATAAACTGCATGTAGAGTTATGTTGACCCCGACAGAGATACAAGTGACCCTCTAAAGTGGATCATCAGTGGGATCATCACTCTCTTCGTAATTTATGCTTTTTAGAGGATTCCTATTGCACAGTATGCAAGGAGCAGGAAATGCGGTTCATCTTCACAAAACGTTTTCGAACATGAAAATTCAGATGGGTACAGCGTCTTTCGAAAGAGTAGTGATTACGCGCTCGCTTTGCATGCCAGACATCAAGAGTTCGAATTCCGTCACCGCCAATGGCGCACACCTTCAGTGAGCTCTAATAATAACAACTTTGAGTTCAATTAGTCTAGTCCTCAGCGTGGACTCACTAGAATGAGTGGGTGAGGACAGGAGGACGGCTGTTCAAGCAAGAGTGACGCCAAAATGAAACGGTACCACTTTTAGTAGGTTGCTGCGAAATTTCACGTGAGGTTACAATCATTCTGCTGTTCCCAGTTTAGTTTGCTTCATCTGATTGATCACTTCTGGGTTGTCCGGTCACCTGGCCAACGTCTACCGCATCTTTCTGAACACGAACTCCTCGATGGGACAGATCTGGCTCACTTGACAACTGTCACAATCCATGTAGCCTAAAAGCAGAATGACTGGCCTTCACATGGAAAAAACTAGCTAGGATGCCAAGAAAATTTCTAGTTTTCCGTAACTTGGTATTCAGAATATTCGAGTGAGAGTTATCATCCAAATGTAAACTACTTAACAACTGATTTAAAATTAGTGATAGTAGCTTATAGTGGCTCCTGCCGCAAAGTAGACAAACAAAACTTATCTTTACGGATTACACTTGTGTGGCATCGTGAAAATCCGAAAATCATTACAGGAAGAAATTTTCCTCCTCGTTCTTTAGTGTAGACCAACAATGCACATGAGAATAACCAAAATTCGAGCACATTTTACAGCTTCTCTTGAGCATCTAGTTGGTATGAACCTTTCTTGCACCAAAGACGGTTCTGTTTTCTTCAAATATCAGCTCAATTCAACTAGCATCGCTAAATCTTGATCTCACTGCAATCATTTTTGCTAAAAACACCATTTGGATATACGGGATCTGTACGCCATTTATTGCTACTGATTACCACCAACCTTTATTAGTTGTGCAACTTCAATGTTGTGATGCCCAACTCATGAATGGTGTAAAAATGACATAAGTTATCTGAGACAGATTCACGCAAATACTGTGATGGTGAATGATTAATTTCTAGAGCCACTGTAGACCCATGGTTGGTCATATTTAACATTTATACGTCATTTGAGCACAACATACTGACTTCTTTCCAACTAATCTGCATTATGTGCATTTCACCAATGCTGGGCAGGAAAATGCAGTTTTTGCAAAGTAGTTGTCTGTGGACATCTCTTCTTGTCTTGTTTCAACCCGTCAGCACTTCAAATAATTCAAAGAGCTGACTTTACTTGTCATTCTTGAGTCCATATTTAAAGGTATATCTCGCATTTCGCTGCAACGCACACTACTAACGGTGCTTCCACTTTTTACTACAGGTTAACTTGTCAGTTCAGGGGGGAGGTGTAATTGCTTCCTAGAATACGGCAGTTCACAGGGGCTCCCAAACAAGGTTAGATCAGTCATCTCCAAATTGAGCGCGGATGAAACAAACCGGGTATGTTGCGGTGGGTTGGTTGCTGCTGAAAAGATCCGATATGCACTCATGTGGTAAAACTCTGGATTCTTTCATGATATAGGTCTGAAAGTCCTACCCCTCCACTTGGTGCTTTATGGTGGACTGTTATTACTGCTTTAGCGTTTCCTGAATTAGCTCATACATCGCGTTTATCACGACAAGATTATGCAAAAAACGCCTGGCTCAATCAGTTTGAAAATTCGGACGCGGGTTGCTACGCTGCTTGTGTAAAGTGGTGACGAAGAAGAAGCGATTCATATGGCAAATCAGGTGGCTTTTCTTTCCATATTTCTTAGTACATAGCCAAATTTGCCGCAACTCCAAATGATGGTTTCAGTCTATTTTCTAGGGAGAAGAACTCAATGAAGAGAAGATTTTCACTATTTACTTTCACAGAGACGGTCGAATTAAGCCTGGCGATCGGATCCTGGCCATCAACAATGTTCAGGCTGGTCGACTGTCGTGCGAAGAGGCAATAAAACACATCGAACTTAGCAAAAATCGACTAAACCTTGTGGTCGAATACAATGTTGCAAATTTCGGTAAGTTTTTTTTGTATATATTTTCAAGTTAGAATGGCATGTATTCAAATCCGATTAAAAGAGTCATGGTTGGTCCAAAAGGAGTTCAACAATTGTACACTGACGCAAGGTGCATGTTCCGAGGGACTGTATACCGTGTGCTACGAGCACTGTCGGAATTTTGGAATATCACATCCAACTTACCGACATACTGACTGTTTGTGTGTATGATGGCGGCGCCGACTATGCTTTTATTTCTTACGTTTTCTATCCTTAGGGAACATATTTCTGAAACCACCACGCGCAACACCACTCAGTTTAACAGCTCAAGACATAGGAATTTGTAAATCGTGAACTTCAAATCTTCGACTAACTAGCTTTCAGCTGTCGTCTGTTCAACCCGCCAATTTCGAAATGGAATGCACTAATTTTGGACATGTTGGAAAGCAGATGTTCACCAGCCTGTTGAAGTATAAACGAAAACAGGGATGCTTCGGTTGCCTGTCACACGTTTTTCTCTTGTACAGACAACCCAAAACCGTCCGCTTCTGCTGCGCCATTTGTTGTAATTTACGCGACAGTGTGGTCAATTCCCAATGGATTCTGTCTTTCCAGCGCATAAACCAAGCCTTTGGCAATCTGTTTGCGTTACTGACATCTTCGTTCGACTGTGATGGTTTGTTTTTCGGCTTGCAGTCTGTTATGCCACTGGCATACAATATTACCAAACGGCTTGTTCACATCTTGCTGTTTGTCCAATGAAGATCTTGATACACGGCTCTTGCTGTAACACGGCTAATTAGTTTCATCTAACGGAAACTAGTCGAAGCTAACATGATCGATTCTGAAAAGATTACTTTAGTCCTCTGAATTTGTCTCAAAGACAAGTTTTTCGGAAGTTGGATTCCATCGTCTTATCCAATCAAACTAAAACGATCATTTTGTGAGAAGGCGAAATAAGCATTATGTTTCATTTTCCACAGAACTGGACCGCAATGTTTCGGGAGCTGTGATGGTGGAGATTGAAAAGCCTGGTAATGAAGACTTAGGCATCAGTTTAGCACCTTGTCATGAAGTGAAAACAGGACAGAATGCGTTCTTTATCAACTATCTTCGACAAGGAAGCATCGCGGATCGGCAAGTTTTGTCTCATATTTTGACATCGTATTGCATCTACACACGACTCATTGTGACACCTGACTGGCAGCACTGCTTGAGTGGGTTTCATATAAAGTGTTTTAAGGGAACATTTTGATTTCCTTTTCCAATCTTATTAGAGTTCATCCTTCACCGTTCCAGAATGTTAACTGCGTACCACTTCCGCGGGAGACAAAATTTTTGAAACCCCTCGTATACCGCAGGTCTCAGGAGCCCGAAATCTCGCGTTTAGAAACGCAAGCATGTTTCCACTGTGGGTGATGTGATTTATTTTTCCGACATGCCTGCGTCGATCCAGTGACTCGACTCACGGTGCATTACAGTCATGTGACCCCAACTTTTTGGTCGGGTATGATTGGTTGCTATGATTGGTCACTATCCCAACGTGAGTGTTCTGTTTGGTTTACCGGACGCACTGTTCGCTATTACCAAAGTTGATCGGCCATGAATACCCTGTTGGAAAACGAGCCGAGTAAAAGTTGTATGCGAGGCGGCAATACTAACGCTCATCAAAATTGCCTAAGGTGAACAGGGCTGGTTGAGATGCACGGCCAGTCTACACGATGACTTTACCTGCAAATTTGATGATAAATTCACAAGGTGAATTCGACTTTACCTCACCTCGCTTCACAAGTTTCATACCGTCTCCTGAAATCACTAGTTTGGTGGAACCAGTAAAATTTTCTCCAGCTTGACAGTTCTAGATGAACAAGACCTTCGAAACTATAGTGAATATGATGACGAACGCTTACAGCCTGCTTTGATCCTATGCCCCCCAGTAATTCATGCTACAACGATTAATCCTGGGTATGACATTGCTTGTGAGTTTCATAAAACCTTCCCGGCAGTGTACTGCTGACTTTGCACACCAATGGTGACGGCTTGTATGCATCTTTTTTAA
The DNA here is from genome assembly GCF_000715545.1 of Opisthorchis viverrini. Taxonomy (NCBI): domain Eukaryota; kingdom Metazoa; phylum Platyhelminthes; class Trematoda; order Opisthorchiida; family Opisthorchiidae; genus Opisthorchis; species Opisthorchis viverrini. The sequence continues at coordinate 73,415 of NW_008752014.1, read as the reverse complement.
TGGTCTACAAGATCATGTGAATATTTACCTTAACGATCGAAATACAAAAGATTTCTTCAAGATAATAATACGAGCACTTGATACCTAATTGTCGTTTTGTTTATGTATTTATTGAGCCAATATATTATTTCAAGTAACGAAATTCACTTCCAGGTAAAACACTCACATTCGAAATTAGGTTGGCATAGCCCTGACAGTGGCTTTCGTGGACGGTGATTATTTTCTTCGACGATGTGTGACTTATGCTTATTTCCACCGTTTATGATTCAGCCGGCGGTTAAGCGTACATTAAGCTACAAAGTAGACTTTTGATACTTCTGAAATCGCGCAGTTTTCAAACCCAGGATAAACTCTGATTCCCCGTTCATTTATTTTAAAAACTCCTCGACGTTTTTCACCAAATATTAAGCGTTACCGTTCTTTGCAGGACCCCTGTTAGTAAGTTCCACTGAGTTGAACACCACTGTGTGTTAAGCCCCAAATATTGCGGCGGGGTTTGACCACCCTATATCTGAATGATAATAAAATTCATCAGAATAATGTCTACATACAAGTATCGAGTTCGGTCTATATACACTAAATATATTCTAGACTGGCGTGGACTGTGCATAGCTGCAGGACTAATTAGGGAGCCACCGCTTCAAAAATGGTCTTAGTGGTAACCCAGGATAAACTCTGATTCCCCGTTCATTTATTTTAAAAACTCCTCGACGTTTTTCACCAAATATTAAGCGTTACCGTTCTTTGCAGGAACCCCTGTTATAAGTTCCACTGAGTTGAACACCACTGTGTGTTAAGCCCCAAATATTGCGGCGGGGTTTGACCACCCTATATCTGAATGATAATAAAATTCATCAGAATAATGTCTACATACAAGTATCGAGTTCGGTCTATATACACTAAATATATTCTAGACTGGCGTGAACTGTGCATAGCTGCAGGACTAATTAGGGAGCCACCGCTTCAAAAATGGTCTTAGTGGTATAATTAATATTATTTCGTCCCTATCCCGCATGTATATGTTCTCCATAAAACAAAACATTTGTGCAAATAGTTGTGCAGCTAGTGAAAGAAACAGGCTTATCAAAACATCTTTAGTTAAGTGCACTATATCACTGGCTACTTGGGTACAAAGGCTTAACAGATAATTCCACCTTTAGACAAACGTGCTATTTCAAAGAAGAATGTGTATGCTTCGTTATCTGAACGATATCCTACGTAAACTTGTAGCGGTTACGTGTTCGGGTCACGTCGGCTCACCAATTGTTAGTGCTCTAATTGTAACGTAATTAAGTTGATTATCAGAAGGAAACAAGCACTTTCAAATGTCTGTCTTACTAGAATGTGATGAATACAATAAGTAGATGCACTCGATAAAAATAGATGCAATGCAAACAGTGAAATAAGCCAAAAAAGTGACTTATCGTCTGAGGACACTTGTTGAGAGTTCCCGAGTGAAGTTCTGGGCGCGGGAAGTGTCTTCTCTGCAGTATAGCTGCTACACGTGTTCCGTTGTTGTCCGCGGAGACGTGCGGAGCTCTGTTGACTTCCTGTCCTGTGCACGCGAGTGTGTGTTGAGCCTAGTTTTAGGCCTATTTACCGTGTGCACTGTGGAGAGAGGGGTGCCCCTTCGTGTTTGATACTTGCACGAACATGAATACAACTTGACCTGATGTGTTCAATGAAGTTCATAATCCTGGCGCGTGACGCAAGTGGTAGCCGCGTAAACGGAAATGGTTGGGAAGTTTTACTGTACCTGTTGTCGGCTAAGGTTGCAAGTGGGACAGGAATTGTCACATGGTTTTAGTGTTTGTGACGCGTGATTTAATAAGTGACCTCTACAAACTCACTTTAAAATATATCCTACAAATTTGTCTTTCCGCGAATTTCGAGCGAATTCCAACTTGCAGACTTTCCCATAGCTGTTTCCTGCAGGACAGTTAGTCAGCCAGCGTTTTTGCGTGTAAATTCAGTAAAAATATACGCACTTGCTGCTGGTCGTTTTTGCGTGGAGAGGTCAAGTAACATCACAAACTGAAACATCTCAAACGAGAGATTCGGCTGGGTTCCAGGTGAGTCTCCCGCAAAAGCGAATTAGTTCGAAAATGAGTGTATTTCGCTAGTCATGTAAGTTGTTCGAAAGTGGGATAGACAGGTAGATGTTTAAGTTTGTTGAAGACGTCTCTTGAAATCTTCGCCAACCCCTGAAAATACGCCTTCTGGCCAACAACTGCAACTTAATAAAAGAAAAATATTATTTAGTATGAAAGAAGCCTGTAATCACAATACAAAACTGGTCAGTACCCTTCCGTTTTCGTGTTTTCTATGTTGACTGAGTTTTTATAAATTAACTTCGTGATTCATATCACTAAGTTTGCTCCTGTTCCCTCTCGCACTTCTCTGGGTGAACAGATGTGGAGCCTTGTTTACCGGTGATCGAGTGGAAGCAATTGATGATATTCATGTTGAGGATTTGACGCTCCAAGAGGCCATGAGACGACTAAAGCACAATGGACTGGACCGAGTTCGGCTGCAGATTGTTCCAAATGCTATCTGTGATCCAGAACGGCTGTCAAAGCCAAGTACAGGTTTGCTCATCCCCATTTTAAATCCCACAATCTGCGTGATCTTTTGTCGCAATTAATAAAAAACACCCAGTTTGGAGTTTTACACACCTTAGCTCTGCGCTGGCTGGTGACATCCAATGAAGATGATCAACACAGTGCAGAGTTTAAGGTCGGTCTAGCATTACCGTTCTTCTGTAGAATGTGAGTAACAAAAATCAGACATTTCATTGTCTTGTCTTATTTGTACGCTGCAAGCTATTTGCGACTTGACGTGATAAAACGAATGGCTAAACGAACACCTGTGGTCCTGCGTGAACACATCATGTACCACCAATACATGTTGTTGGATGGAAAGGAAATTTTAGGTGAACTCAAGGAACGTTCCATCAGGTAACTTTAGAAAATAAAAATTTCAGCTCACCTGGTAAGATCAAACAAATCCATTTTAAGGGTTCGGTTCACTCTGTTAACTCGCTGTGCAGCAGCTATTTCATGAGTGTTGTTCTGACTTTGCATGAATGGCCATTTCGCCTAACCATGTTGCTGGCCGACGTAAGGAGAAAACAATAAAACTTCTAATGAGCTGGAGGATTCCGTTCTTTCACTTTTGTTGTGTTCACAAGGCGAGAACCAATCAGCGAACTATTGAATCGTAACTGCTTTACTCAGTGTAGCCCGTAACACAGCAACGTTTGCAGTGGAACTGTGGAAAATTGACGGAGATTCGGTGGATCCTGAAACATTGGGCTGCATTGCAGAAAGGATGAGCGGAAAAGCACCCCAAACTTTAAACTGGAGACTACCTACCTCCCCTAACTACAGTCGCCCACCATTAGAGCTTGGCTTAAAGTAATCTGAAATCGGCCCCAGCTTTCCCTAAATGACTGATGGTCTGTGTACTTGAGCACCATTATTGAGCTCCCCGTATGAGCTTCGCAGTGGATTAGGTGTTGCTTCACCCTCAAGAATGCTGTTGCACAGTACTTTCATGTAAATAAGTGTGGCTTCTTACAGGACACATAAGTTCCGCCAAGCTGTTTTGAATTCTGGATCCAGTTCTCCCCAATCCATCTGATCCGACAAACCAGAAAAAATTGTTCTTTCTAGTTTTCCAGATGCAGGTAACCAGACGAAAGTTGATTTCGCACTAGCAAAGTAGGCCACCAATCACGTATTTTTCTTTCCCGTTGCTTCCTTCACCCTCAATTGGACACAGCTCGCCCTATCGAGTTTCCTCGCTCTTCGCAGCCGACCTGGAGCCCCCCATCCACCACGCAGCGGAGTCGTTCGCGGTCAAAGTCGTACCGCACTCCTAGTGAAACAATAGAAACTGGACCTTGTGTTTGTAGTCAGGACAGGGGATATATGCTGATGGAGTTTAGTCCAGACATATCCGACGGTGAGCTTTTTGAATGCGTGTACCAATATTTTTTGGACTTTCAAAAGTGTGACAATAATCGTTGGGCGCAATCGTCGCACTTATAGTAACTCAACATTTAGCGACTACAGCACGTTTATCCATGAGAAAGATCTATCCAATCAAAAAGCAGTTACCATACAGGAGTTTTGAAAGAAGGACTGTGAAACTCTGAGAGCACCACGTATAGAGTAGAAACAAGATCATCACAGACGAACTGAAGACAAATCGAACTTAAGGTAACTAAAATGCCAAATTCTACTCGAAACTCATCATGTGCGACATGCAGTTTTTAGGTGGAGATTTTTCAACCTTCCCTCTGCAAGTTAAGTTCTGACAAGGGATCTAAACATAGCGCGTTGTACATCTAATCACTTAGAACGTGGCGTGCAATTTTCCGAAAAGTAGGTCCCGTATATCAGGTGTCCAGTGGTGCTCTTCCCGCATGCATTGCTATAAATTAACACTTGCCATCACTTAAATACGCCAGCATCAGTCAAATGCGATTGCTCCAGATTGTCCCAACGGTATCTGTTACATGGTATGTTCACCAAGTATTAAAGAACAATGATCGCTGATGCTAACCCACTAGGTTAGCCAAAAATGGAATATTTACTGGTAACCTGAAGAACTATAAGGCTTCATGGACCGTTTGGTTTCACTAACGGCTTGATTGGTTACATTTATTACTGCGAAGTTCGCTGTCAAGTGTCCAGTGGTCGCCAAACTGTCGCACATTTTCAGGTGACATTCAGAAGGTGGGAGTGGTTTCACACTATCACATCACTCATCATCAGCAATGAATAATAAAGCTCAAAAGGGAAACATGAATATGGTGGAAGTTGGTAACGACATCTAGAATCATTCATTCTTTTCAAGGTTCATACACTTCTGAAACAGCCATTATTTTATCTTGGATTCATAGGTCTATTGCAAAACAAAAAGTGGGACAATCCTTATCCCAAACGCCCATCTGAAAATACACCCCCCTGATCTTCTTACTCCTTTCACTCACTCACATACTCACTCTGAATGGCTCACCGCCCAGTTTGTCAGCTTGAAATTTATCTCGAACCTACTCAATTCTGAGATTATATATTCATGTGTGTCAATACCCCTAACGCGTTCATTTCGTCCTTCCCTGTGGAAAATACGTTTTAGCATCCCTACCTTCCCTGATGACCAGCAGGCCGGAACTATGTCGCAGTGAAGAGGTGGAAGTGTGTCTCGAACCGGATGAATCGTTAGGTTATGGGTTTACTCTGTGCGCTGCAGGTCAGGGTTCTCTGCAAGATTCCCAGCTAATCCGGTTTCCTGTTGTGGACCGTGTGGATATTGGAGGATCGGCCTACAAGTAAGCCTTTGAGGCACTTTTAATTGATGATTGGTAGTACAGCAATCTAAATCCGTAAATTGTCATCTCAAATGTGGCATTTCTTAAGGAAAATTCTGAAGTTTATTACAAATTAACGTTCAGGACTTCCAGTTCTTTTGCGCCAACGCAACTTACTGTTCATCGATTAGCTAAGAAGAGAATTTAATGGTTTGACTAGGTTGACGGACCACAGAACGTTTGTGCTCAAACGGTATCCAAAAAGCAGTCAAATCCTTTGGTCTGCTACCAAGTGGTGGGTTACGACGGTGGCGTGAAGATCATATCTGCAGAAAAGCCAGATATGCTGGACAAGGTCCAGATTTTGCTTCTGAGCATTCCAGTGACCATTTTGCAAAGAACCTCTGTGTCAAACTATTGCTTCACCTACTTGCTCCCGAAGTATCTGACACACCAGGAACTCAGATTATATCTGTCCTCTGTACATACTGACAGATGTCACTGTTGCCTTGTCATCATCTTGGCGTCCGCATGGTGCGAATAAGTCTACCTCTGAAGAAAGCAATCAGGTTATTCATGCCAAATGGGCATATGGCAGATATAAGAGTTGACATCTATCAAACCACCGTAAGCCCTTCACTTTTCAATACAGTTCACGCTGTCGTTTTGGGTAGGCCCAGTAATGATGCTGCATGCTTGAGTTTTGAATCGAAAGGATTTGTAGTAGCAGTAACTTATCAGCCTAAGTTTATTTGCTTATCAGGTTACTGAAAATGCGAATGGGTTGAGACGATATATTCGTGCCTAATAATTCCACCTCTAAAATATCTACAGGCTTTTCCGAACAGTAGCAGCTCACTCTTTTTTCATTTCCAGGTCTGGTGTCATACAGGAAGGCGATCGTGTGATCACAATTAACGGTCTCTCGACGCTTAACCGAACTGTGGAAGAATTGACTAATGAATTTCTCACTCCTGAAGCAGCTCAAACCAGATTATCTCTCAGGTTAACTTTAGTGACCCAATACTCTGTTGCAGATACGGTGGTACCCAGTTCGGGTGTGTTTGATGTGAAACTCGTCCGCCGTGCTGCTAACCTTGGGATCAATCTTCAAGGTATGTCGCTATAAGCGTTATGGTTTTGATGACAAGATGCGCCGTTCCAGGAGAACAACTAACTTCGTATTTCGTCTTCGTGTTACTCCCCATGTAGATGGACCATGATCAAACAACTGGGGCATTAGTTAGCAGTTGGTCACGAACCATCACAGTAATACAGGGCTGTTTACGGTACTTGCTTAATTGAGGTGAACAAGTTGACATAATTCCTTGATTCATCCCGTGGGTTTAACTGGCCAGGAAATCCGACCAGTTATGAACAGCTAACCGATTATTCTATTCCACTAAACTTAGCGTTATGTGATCCATACAGCCACATCCAGCTGATAAACCTGAGTCAGCAATGAACAAGTTGTGAACCGGTTTCCAGAGTAAATCGGGTATTGATTTCATAACAAAATAGCCCAACCTGAGATCCTCCTTGAGTGATGTGGAGATTCACTATAACAACCACTTAAGTGCTCAAAAATGAAAAAAATTTCTGACAGTCTCATTGTGTGGGCTGAATAAGTTGGATAGAATATTTTAAATCACAGTTAATTGGCCCACGCCAGACAGAAAGTCATAAGGTGAACCACTGACTGACTAAACTTCTATAAGCAAGTGTGGCCGAAAAAATGAGCGCTATGTAACTCGATAACGGTTTACTCAGGTTTACTCACAGGTAACAGGTGAGAGTTTCCTTGAACTAATAGCATTCAGCCTGAAAACAGAACAGAGTTATAAAAGGTCATGATAAGGGTACAGAGCCAGCATCAGGTATCCTGAACTAGGCGACAAGAATCGAGTGGTGTTGATGTTGGCATGCCACTGAAACCTATAGTTTCAGCACGGATTGGACTACACTTTCCCCAAAATATTTTTTCATGTTGATCAAGTGACCGTTAACAAGTTGACTGGCCTCAGTAACTAGCTTGCGAACGCTTTGTCTCCAGTCGAGCAGACATCCCCAAGATGCGTTTGAGTGCACATTGACACCGTCTCCTTTTCTGCAACGAAACGTGTGTAAGCTAATTGCAAAGCTCAGCGAACATCTCAACGAGCACTTGCGCAACCGTCAGGCAGACAGAATTTTGTCGCCTGTCGGAAAACGGCTAATATATATCCTCGTATATTTTACCAGGAAGAATTTGTTTCAGACCGTAGTTAGGATAGGTAAATAAGAGCTTCGCAGCCGATTTATCTTATCATGAGACAGTGAGAAATGTCTGCACTTGGATTACTGAGATGGGTGAATCGCATTCAAAAGCATGAAATTCACTCATCGAATTCAATAAACCTACACCCATGTAACTACCCTAAAGTAATTTTTCGTCGCATGGTTATCCAATCAGCTAAATTGTCTGACCAACTACATCTACTATCTGCGTAAACAGAACGTAAAAATGACCCCAATGTTTGTTGACAACTAAGAAAACAGTTCCCTGTGCAAACTGATAACTAGAGGCAAATAACTGTATGCTTTGGCAGTTCCCTTCAAACTATCAGTGTGCACTCGGAAGTCGCAAACCTCCATATTATCCGACCCTATGTATGATGCGATCAACTGCTTTGCACATTTTCAAGTTTACCATGACGATGTCCTTTTCGAATAGTTTTATTACGATTTTTGCACTAAATAAGATGTTTCTGTGATTGCTCTTGTTTTCTTAGTTTGCTGGTTTTTAATAAGTTTTATTCAGCCCACACACAAGCTCATTCCCATTAGTTCACAGTGGACTCAGGTCTCGATCTTTTTAGAGTCATCAGCAGTCTAATCCTTATCCTTACCTGAACTGAAACCTTCGCATGTGCGACATGTGAGGGAAGCATGTAAGTAATACCTCACGAGGGCACGTTAAACAGGTGCATATCTTTGGGCTCGACTAGTCCGATGGTTTTGCTCAACATCTGGAATGACGATCCGTTCAGTAATTTGCTTGTCTGTCGGCTGATGCGTTTACCAGGACCTATGGCCACGAACTCTTTCAACATTTTGGACACTTGTTTTACTAGTTGCAGGCAATCGGTTTAGGTGGTCCAGCCACTAAATAACTGTATTTTATTGCCATCTTACCACACAGCATCCATAAAAAAGCAGGAGGGTCAACCCCTGCTTATTAGCAAGGTAATCCCAGGCAGCGTGGCCAGTCGGAGTGGATCAATAAATCCGGGAGATATACTACTTGCTGTTAATGGAGTGTCATTATCGTCTTGCACTTTATCCGAGGCCATTCGTTTACTCCAGTCCCCAACGGAGGAGATTGTTACCCTACGAGTGCAAAAGATCGGTGCTAGTCCACCTAGTCCCAGATCCGAAAATCTACTTGTACGTTCCAGTCCAGATGCGTCGACTCTATTCACCCGCGCAATTCGCTATAGAAGAAGTGATTCGGTACCGGAATCCGAACTGACAAAATCATTTTCAATACACTGTCGCGATTTGATTCTGAAGCAGAAATGTGAAAAAGAATCACACTCGCACGAAAAAGAATCAGAAGAATCTAACATTTCTCAGCGACAAAAGTCCGGAAGATCAAGAGTCCCCTTTATATACCGGGCTGAACAAGTTGGCACAGACCCGTCAACTTCTTCAGGACAAGATGAAGTTCAGACACCCACAGTCAAAACGGCGACCAGATCAAGACCTACCTCATCCTCAAATGAACAGTCTGTTAAGAAGTCCCTTGATGAATGCAGTAAAACCAAAGAACCACAAACAAATGTTGATGAAATAAGGCGGCGATTAATAAGCAGTCCAGAAGGTGAGTCAGTCCAATCCATTTTGATAATCACCATGAAAATCTGAACCAAAAATAAATAACAAATAATAATAATAACATTGGTATCAAGAAGAGCCACTGAATCTTGATTTCCAATTATTAAAGTTTATAAAATAAACGTAAAACAGAGGTCTTCATCAGAAATTTTCATCATTCGTCTGTAACCGCCTCAAATGTAATGCTTCTAAACAAGCTTCACAGCGCACACCTTTTTAGACATATCGCGATATTTCGTTCCCCTCTCCACTTTATGTGGGCCCAAATAAACGAAGATTACTCACAAGTAGCATGGAGAGCTTGATCCACCAGTTCAGCTTGTTCAAGTTTCGCAAATGTAGCCTAGAAGAGGAATCGAACTTAAGAAAACTTAAGTATATAACTGCTCATTCCGAAAGTGATCCTAGATAATCACAACCTTTATATGACATATTACCGGCTACTTCCAGGGAACGTACATGGCCACTTGATGAGCCACAACGTGTCGTTTTTTGTTGAACTCCGTAGCCGATTTTTCGAATCTGACTCATAACTGAGCACAACTACATACATGAGCTGTGCGCAACTGTTCGTTTGTGCTAATTTACTGTTAAAAGTGTCATGTACCCCGATTTCGCTATTGCGAACACTGCCTTTCCAAAGAAGCCACATACCTTAAGAGTGAGGCGACCAAACGAGAAATATATGGAAACCAAGACGACAGGATGATCCGTATCAGTATACATGCGACAGAGAAATAACGCTGCTTCAAGAGAGTGTGAATCCCGCATCAAAGCGGTTGCGGTAGGGTAACACAGAGGTGCGAATCCCAGGAAGAACTAAGGTAGAGTAACATATACGAAATTCTTGATGAGTGACACTGACCCCAGCAGCAATAGATTTACCACGCAACGAACGGGAAGGAAGGCATACAAACAGAGATCATTTTTTGCCGAGTAAGTTGATTTGTGCAAACAAACCCCGGAAACTACCTGTGAGCGAAACCATCAAGGATCGGGAGTGAACATCTCCAATAAAGAAGTGCGCATCGACCGGTGGGTCGAACACTTCGAACAACAGTTGTCATGGCCAACGGCTGACACCCATCTGGAGCCAACAGGTGACGCAGAACCCTGGATGGTGAACGTGGAACTTCTTACGGCCTCGGAAGTTTACAACTGCATATATTCTCTTGAGCATCACCGAGCCTCTGGTCCGGATGACCTACCACCCATGTTATTCAAAGATGGGGGTGAAGTCCTCAGTCAGCGCGTCTGATTTGTTTGCTTGCATTTAGGAAAAAAGTCTGACCCAGACAAATTGGGAAAGTCAGTGAAAATGCCCATTTTCAAAAAAAGACCTCGTGATGAGTGTGGGGAATCAGCTTGAGCCCTGTCGTAACGAGACTTGTCGTCACTGGTGCTTCGCCGCCTTATAGTGGTTCTTGAAACACTAACTCGAGAGCAGCAAGCGGGATTCTGGCCTGGTAGGGGTTGCGTTGACCGAATCCCCACACTCCGTCGGGTGCCAAAACAACGCCATACGTGTAAGCGGCCAACAATTCTAGGATTCCTGGATTTCAAAGACGCATTTGACTCGGTTCACCGGTCTGTTCTGCTTCACACACTCGCTCACCAAGGAATGCTCCCGAATTACGGGAATATAATGAGCTTTTTGTATTCCCAGACTTCCGGACGTGTGAGAGTATACGGCGAGCTCTCCAAAATCTTCCGTACACAAAGTCGTATCCGTCAGGCATGCTTATTTTCCCCACTCCTGTTTAAATTTGTGTTTGGTGAAATCATGAGGCGAACGCTGCAGGGTCTCCCAAACCTGGTGTTCAAGTAGCCCACGATGAAATCCTTGTCGATATGAAATACGCAAATGACGTCTTTCTCATCTTCGAGGAGGAAGAGAAGGCGCAGCTGTTTTGGGTGAACTGATCAAAGTCATCCCGTCCTTTGGTACCCACAAGGTGTAAGGTCATGTTCGGGGACATGTAGTCACCGGACACGCCACTTACAATCTAGGGAGAGCCCCTGGAGTTGTACTAGTTTTGATTGTAGTGTTACAGATGGGGTCAATGAACATATGTGCAGGGCTTGGGTTGTGTGTCAAAGTGGTTTATCCCTGAATCTCAGGGAACATGTGTATCAAGCTAAAGTGCAGGGTGTTTTTTGTATGCCTGTGAGACTTAGCTTGTTCGAGCAGCGGACCTGAGACGCCTTCAGGTGTTCGAAACTCATTTGGGTGCTTCATGATCCTCACTGCGCCTGGTTGGAGGCGCTGCAGGATATTGCTGTCAACCGATGTCATTGATAATCTGGTTGTCAATTTCTATCCAGATTATCTGAATGGGTGTTTGGATGTGTAGGCACATCGGAGTGATTGCTATAAGCTGGCAATAAGTCCCTTCCCAGCCCATCTTTATTCTTTTCCTCACAATTAATGCTCTCAAGTAAATCATGGTTGTACGGCAGCAAAGCATGGGTTTTGAACACTGATGTGATGCTGTCGATGACGATGATGAATTGTTGGAAATTTCTACATTGTATCATTTCTATCATGTACTGAAATGGCAACCACGTTTCAGCTTAATGGAGTGTTCAGGTCCCGCATAGGTGTAATGAGAACGCACATGCCCACGTTAATTTTACAGCAGCCTTTTTATCCGTGTGGAATTTTACTGATAAACCTTAAAGATTGGTAAACATCCCTTACATGGGCAGCATAAACGCCCTGACAACGTTTTAGACGGAAAAGACTAAGATCATTCGACAAAAATAATCCTGAACTATCAACGATACCCAATCTCAGAGGGTTCAAACGTCGGATTCGTCGATCCAACAGTAAGCTTTCTAACAACAGATGAAAATCACTAGAAAGCAATCGGCGTCTTCAAAGTTGCACTCTTGTTTTCCTGAACCCCNCTTCAAAGTTCACTCTTGTTTTCCTGAACCCAAAACCGAATTTCAGGAGAGAAAGATTTTAACAGAGTACATCGATTTATTATCGGTACTACCGCAATTTGATATTTCATATTCCTTTTATTAGACTCAGAATTTCAAGTCATTACCGTATTATAAGAAGGCTAATCCCCAAAAGGCTCCGTCCGACTTTGAGAATGAGCAGTAATAAATTGCAAATGAGCTCTTCTGGAGTGTATATCACTGTCAAGTTTGCCTGATTGTGCTTGCACGTGAGCTACCTTCCTGATTTTTTTCAGTTTCGAGCTGTGCTCGATGTTTTTATGCAATAATTTTACATGTAAGTTCCCTCAAATGACCTTAGATCTTAGCTTCCGCCTTACTTAATAAAAATTCCTGCACGCCATACTCTGATTTATGAACTTTTATTAGTATGAGTCCACTTCCATTTAGTAGGAAGTTTTTAACCGCATTTTTAACAGATCTATCACAGGATGAGGGAATCAGCATCGTTCGTGTGGTACTGAAAAGAAAATCCGCCGACTGTCCTTGGGGAATAACCATATGTGGAACTGACGAGGCCACCAATGCCCCCGTGTTCGTAGACTCGTTAAATCCCGGTGACCCTGGAGCAACGAGTGGTTTGCTCTATCCCGGAGACCGTATTCTCGCAATCAATGGTAGTGCATTAAATTCTGGACACACCCTCACCCAAGCAATGCGCATGCTGCAACGTTACCCAGACCGAGTTATTCTACACCTGGCCCGACCCAATCGTCCACAACAAGTTGGGTCAAACGACGAGAGGAACGGGGCGGCGGATGTATCAGCAGATAGACTTGAACCAAAAAGGGAAACGAAAAGTGACCTTACTAGGAAAATCTCTCTGAAAAAGGTTAGTCTTGCGCATCTTTGGCTATGATACTACTGGATGATAACTAAGCCCGTGGAAGTGGGATGAAAGAATCATGGTAATGTCTTAAACATGGCCAAAACCTTCCAGTTTGCACTTCTTTGGGATTTGGAATCAAGAAGTCTATAGGCTACCATTCGGCTGAGTTCGGCTAACACTTCTAACTTCAGGAACTAGGAACTTACCAGACTAGGGACAATAACTCCTTGAAATAACTCAATTTCGCCTGGATGCACTTGGATTTGTTTGGTCTTCTTGAATGATAGCAACGAAACCCTGGGTTGAAATGCCATGGAAGATCGACTCTGAATTTGTTCCCAAAAATCTGCATCAGTGTTGGTCACGAATGACGAAGGCTCAGCACAATTCTATAAAACCATATTACAATCTTTCCAGCGAAGGTCTATGTTATGAAACAGCTTTTTTTCGTGGACGCTAGTAAACTACTTTCAAAATACCCTAACTTAATAGGTTCTGTGTTGTTTTCGCTATTTGGATTCAGTACTTTTCTACCATAGACTCAATATTCACTCCTATTAGAACTCATTAACCTGTACCCAACGAAAGGGACTCATTTAACCAACAACACGTTATCTTGAAAAGTAAAAGCATCTAAAAAGATTGTCAACGGAATCAATCAAAAAGGATCATTGAAGATGAAGGGACGTTGCACAGAATACAATAACCAGGATCATTCCTAAATTGCGGAGAGTTTCGACATGTTCGCGCTATGATTTTAGACGAGTGGTATAGTAGCTGATGACCAGTTCCACAGAAAATCTGCGGATTCATAAGATACACTTATGGTCCAATTCCAAATTGCTGAGCCATGCAAAATTTTCGCCTTTGCTGAGACCCCTCAGATGGGCGTAGAGGGACCAGACTTTCGACCCTTTTGTTAACCACTGCAAGCAGTTATGGGGATCTACAAACCATTCGACCACAGGCCAATTTTTGCAGCTGGTAAATTCTTCGTCCAACCAGGTCCACTCCAAGGAAGTGTCGAACTGTAAGTGAAGTGACAAAATATGTTGTGTCATTTCCAATCAGTTGGAAAAAGTTCAGTAGTTCGGAAAAATTTCAGTAGCTTTTTATTTAGGCAACGTTTCGCTTTCTACACAAAAACTCTATCATGCCAAGTGAGCAAGTCACCAAACTGGCAAGGTTATAAGGCAGAAGGAGAACCAATCAGTAAGTCCTCTTCAGATTATTACACTGGATCAGCGTTGAGTGTCAACTAACGGCTCTTGTCGTTTAGTGTGATTGTCAAAATCTTGCGTTGGTGGATTGGGGAGTTGCAAACTAATTCTGATCGAGTTCGTTTTCTTAACCTTCCACCTCAGGTTGACACTGGTAGATTTTCATTGGTCTTTGTGGGTTTGTGAGTGCTTCAACAATTTAGTTTGAGGGGGGTTGAGGTCAAGTGGATTTCAGATGATGACCAATCTTAATTCTGATGACCACACACCAACACGTGCCAGCTCGGGTGACCTAAGACCGTTCTCCACAAGCTAGCTAGTTCCACGTCTTCCATTCTGTTAACGCTGGGATGCTTGGCGATTTCTACCGCCTTGGCGACCAGTCTGGGTGACGTGGACCGTAGTCCTCGCCTCAAAACCTCAACATTTTCTAAGTCTATTTTGTGTCCCGTGTCCAGTGAGTGTTCCGCAATTGCCGAGTCTTTCAGTAACGCTTGATATTCATCTGCGTTTCTCGGCGGCCTGTTTAGTTTTCTACTATGCACTCCGACTCTGATGTGTAGTTCCCTGGCTGTCTGTCCTATGTATGCCTTGGTGCAATCATTACACTTAATTTTGTAGACACAGTCCCTGGTTGTGTATGCCGGGAGGCAATCCTTCAAATGCACCAGTGCAGAGCGCAGAGTGTTCCCCCTTTGGAATGCTACTCTTATGTCAGCAGTGTTTAGACTTCTTCGAATGACATCCGATCTCCCTGGTACAGCGGTCCCGATCCATTCCCTGTCGGGCTTCGCTACCGGTACCAACACCTTACGCAACTGACACCTAATCAAGCCAGCTGGATATCCACTACCCCGAAGTTTGTTCTTTACTTTAATCTGGGCCGCTGTCCGATCAGCTTCTTCAGTGCCTAAATATTGATGACGCAATACTGGCGAATACCGACTTCGGATGGGCAGACGAGTAGTTGAAAACTGCCCCAGTGTCGATTGGCTTCTCATACACCGTGGTCTTTAATTCCCCCCAACCTTGTGTGTCATGCAGTCTAAAAAGGCCAGTGTACCCGAGGTTGACTCTTTCTCCATACTAAAGTTGATCATCCAGATAGTTTTAAAACTCATTAACCTTGTTTCGTTTCATCGCGACGAAAGTGCCATCTACGTATCGCCAGAATATCTAAGGTGGGTAGGGAAGCCCGACTAAGGCCTTCTGTTTAAATTCTTCCATAAATATATTTGCCTAAACCTGGGATTTTGGAGATCCGATTGCTAGACCTTCTTGAGTGCAAACCACAGAGTCGAAAACGAAGTGGGTGAGATTCAGGCATGCTTTTATGCTTCCCACTATTTCATCCACCGTAAGCTGTGTCCATTCTGAAAGGACAGTGTCTGCTAGTAGCAGTCACTTAGCTATTTCTAAAGAGTTCCCTCTTGGTACTTTTGTTTATAACGAATTGATATCGAAACATACAAGGATGTCATCTGGTTAAACAGTGCCCCCCACTACTTTGTTGGCAAAGTCATATGGATTCTCAATGTAAGTACTAGATTTCCCGGTGAGGGGTTTCAAAAAGTCAGCCAAGAATCTGGCCAGCTCATGCGGTGGGAACCTATTCCGTCTACTATCGGTCTCACCGGGTTTATGGATTTTCGGAAGACCATAAAGCCATGGTCGGAGTGCACTTTTGGAGTGCAATCGATAAAAGTTAACTTGACCTATGTGTTTTATCGCGGACAGCGACTATCTGCCAACTCCTATTCAGTAAAGGTGTAATATTCGCACTACCGATCTCCCAGTAAAGACTCAGCTAGGTGTTGCTTGACCTTCTGTAGATAATCACTCCTGTTCGTGACAACCATGGCCTTACCCTTATCAGCCTTTGTAATCACTATGTTGTCCACCTGTTTTAGGATGTTTAACGCTCTTTTCCCTGCTGGTGTAATATTTGGAGCTCCTGGCTTCTGGGACTTAAGGACTGTGACCAGCTGTACCTGTAGCTTCTCCGCCTCCATTGGCGGGAGTTTTTGGGACACAGATTCAACGCTAGTTATTTCTTCAGCCCTTATCACCCTTTCGCTTACCGCAAAATTCAGACCTTTCTCTAACAGACAACGCTCTTTCTCAATTGGCAGTCAGTTGATAGTATTGTTAATCCACAGTGAATAACTGTTTATGTCTCACTAATTTTCCTTCGTTGCAATAAAACATTTGACTCCAACACGTCTAGCTGTGATAGGAAGCTGTGACTAAACAGATTGGAATCAAGTTCGCAGTTTGACGTACGCTATCAACCCGTAAAAGTATCGATTTTTCCAGCTTCGGTTTGTCACTGATGATTTTGAAGACAGGACAGAACGTGTATTGGAGCATTCATCTGGTGCGCCACAATCATTTGATTTGCCGCCTCAGTAGGGGCGAAAATTTTTATTCAGTATGCTATAAATTGTTAAAATTGGATTTGAAGTGTGTTCGTCGTGAAAAATCTTATAGCCTACGTCATCAGAATGGAGGCTCGAGGTTTTATAAAGAACATGGCCCAATGGTCAGTTCACTTTGTTCTTGAAATGAAAGAGATGATAATTGTTCCTGGAAATCCTTTCCTGTGGTACAGAAGCTGTTGTGAGTACTGAATAGCAAACACACTGGTAAGTGGACGATTCCCCGTTATCGTATAACGTTTAGTGAGGAGAAATTGTACATGAGTATGCGTCTCGTATTGTTACATATCACCGAGGATCGGCAAACACCTAGTAAAACTGTTTGGATTTGTGTTCAGCGCCACTACACTTTTATGGGAAAGCCATACAAACAGATGTGGACCCCGGAGCGAGTTTTTCGATGATTGTTTCCAGTTCCTTAAACTAAACCGACTCTGATGATAAGCTGTCTTATTTCAATATCCCCCCATTTTGCCACTCTTTAATGCAGCAAACTAACAACCAACGCAGGAGTTAGTACACGAACACTTTTCCTGATTACTGTTACTAATTATGAAGTCTCAGTGATTCTCTTGATGGTGTTAGCTAATGCGCCTGCGGTTATCCCCTACACAAACGTAATGTAGTTCTGAATCTCCAAAATTTACCCTCACACTACTTATTTGATCAGGTGGTTGCAATGAGCAATTTCAGCCGCTCGTTTGACTCCATGACAAACAGCGTTGGATCTGGGACGGCATTCACTAAAGCATCTGAGATTTTACCCACTTCGGTGACAACACCGGGAATTCCACTTGGACTGGAAGGAACAAGACCAAAATCATCGACTTCAGTCAGAGCAGTACCACAGGGTGATGTAGGAAAATCCGAAAATGCGACAACGCGACTTCGAACGTACAGCGGAGCAGAAGCTGGCATTGCGCCGCAGAGACAATTTGGTAGGTCACGTTGGCCAAATCTGCCTTATTTAATGATTAAAACAACTACTTAATCTTCAATGGGTGCATGAATACTTGTTGCATACACAGCAGAATGAATAATACTCATGTTCTGCAGGATTCTTGTTGAAAGTTTCTCAGGAAATTATGTAATATCTGGCTTCCTAATTTGACTGATATAAATTTGTTATACCGATGTTCATTGGTTGCTGATTTGTTCGCCGAGCTTGGCAAACGGCTTGTAAACGTTTCGTCAACATACGAGGAGAAACCATCAGAGAAACCATCGGAGAAACGCCTAAGCTCCTTTCTCCAGGGTGTTGCCCGTACACGCTAAAATGTTCAGCGAAATACAGCTTCGTAAACCGTCGTTCTATACCAAATGCACATGGATCCGTGTCAGAACTATACCTTTCTGGCGTGTTTTATTTGTTTGAAACAAGTGCCCACTTGCTTCAACTCAGCCCGAACAACATTTCTGTTTCTAGCTTGTAAAATCAAAGGTTTACCACTACAGCACGCAAGTCTGATTACACAGTAAACACAAACAATTAACTGTCTCTCTAGTTATCTCAACCATGTCACCCACAGTGGCTGTTAGGATTATGAAGAAACTTAATCAAAATTCAGCTTTAGATCTGCATCAATACGATTCCCACTATTGCATTTACCCATGTCGTACTGACTGGTGACCGGAGATGCCAGGAGCAGGGCAAAGAATATTCTAACAAGAGTCCATGTAATGTGTCTACATCTTTCAAAAGTATTCTGTCATGCAGATTATCGTACGCTCTTGTCGAAATTTCAGGAATAGGATACTGATAAATTGTTGCTTGCATGGACAACAAGAATCGGTGAAATAATTTAGAAAGGATTAGTTTGAACGACCTATGGCACATTACAAAATCCTTGGTCTGATTTGCGCGCTTTCCCTAATACTCATTCTTTTTAAGAGGAGAGTCGTATTTCCTACGTTCCTCAAATAAACACTGATTTGGCGTAAATATGGCCAGTGAAAACGTTGCCTCTGTTCTGAAGAAGTGAAAATTCCAACGGCCACGACAATACTAGCAGAAGCTGGTTCAACATTTGAGAGGATTAGACTGTCAAAAGCACTTCTTAGGAGTAAAACAACCTTGGAATGCCTTCCATTCGTTTGCCTTTATCGAGGAAATACTCGGTCTGCATGAATACTCACATCATATGAAATGAATCTTTTTCTTCGAATTTTATGTTACTGTAGCAAATCAGCCCAAGGTAGCTCAGTATTTAGGGAACTAACTTACCTACCGGTATGTTCACGGTTCGAACCCAACCACGGCAACTTGACTGCTATTGTCTGGGCTTGAGCGACCTCGCACTATCTCAGCTCTCTTATCTCCATCAGATGGCGCGAGACCTAAGCATCAAAGGGGTGTTGCGGTCGCTTATAATATCATATACACAATGCGGTACTCGTATAAACCTTCTAGAAACGCTTCTACACCCGCCCGTTTATCACTGAAATCACTGCACATATACAACGATGTATATGCCGTCCTTTCCTTCTTCTATCAAGCGCTTAACTGGTTTGTGCATATTATTCAGGCTTGTTTATGACAAAGACTTATGGTGAATGATTTTATTTGATTAGGTGAATCTAACGGGCGTTCGAAAAGCCACGAACATTTCAGAAAACTGGATGCTCAGAGCAGGCAAAGTGTGGCAAAATTGAGTCCTAGACCAAGTGCCAAATCTTCCGGAGTTTGTCACTCGGAATCTCAGAATTTTGGCGAATGGATGTGTACTGAGCCAGGAGATGGCCTTTCTTTTGAAAGTGAAACCAATGAGGAAGATGGAACTGCCTACGTTTTGGATCATCCAGAGTTCTATCCAGCCTATACAGATTACAGTGAAATAGATTTATTCAATATCCAGTGTCCTGGGTGTCGGGAAGCCATAATAAATGAACTCCGACAGCAGCGGATCCAATCCAGACTTCGCGGTCGGAGACATGGTGAACAATTTTCACATCGCCATCTAAGGAGGAGACCCCAGTCCCAACAGAGGAGGTAAGACTTGTTGGTGTGTGCTCGTTTCAAGAAAACCACAAGAAATCAAACCTGACGATATGAATGAGAATTCGCAATACTTACTGGCAATACACAACTGCACAGGTCACTAAAATTATGTATATTTAAGCTTAGCTGGCCTTTAGAAAGTAAGGGCGGCTATGTGATATTTTTGGGATTGAGCAGGCCATATATTGGCCCCGAAATTCAAGGTTGGCTTGCGCCTGAGTTCATTTGGGTAAGGGCTTCATCAAGGACGCGTGTGCACCGATTACCTGATAGAGGAACCCTTTATTTCATACTTTGGAAGTAAAAATATGAGAAATCATAGTGAAAACTTCAACAGCAGTCGCTGTCTGCTTTTCTGGTAGTTTAGACCGTCAAATGAATGTGGGCTTCGGAATTTCCAATCCGCCGATAGTGTGTCCCCTTGGACTTCGCGGTAGAACGATAGATACGCTACTGATCCATCTCGGCAGCAATTTAACGAAAAATCTTCTCGTTCAGAATAAAGCTTCCGTGTATCTCTGCTTGTTTCTGTCTCTTAACCTCACTGGTCCGCCCTTGCTTTTTGCTTTCATGCGAGCTTGCAGGTTTGCAGAATACAAAGCCGGACGGGACTGGGAGTGTGCGAACCATAAAGTATTAGAGCCCAATGTGAAATATGACAATTTTGAGAAGTTGGTTTTAGTTTAAAAGAGTAAAAAACGATATGCCCGCACACGAAATCTGAATCATATCCGCAGCCATTCCCACAAAATTCAGTATGATTATGAATGTATAAGACTGTTTGACCACTGGTCCGGCTTGGTCACGAGAAGCTCAATGACACCTGGCCCAACCTCAAAGGTCAGAAAGTACCTGTATTCCCATGCCCAAACTCTTTCTCTTACAAGATACTCTTATAACGAAGAACAGCCTGGAGTAAACTACAATGACCACCTCTGACTATTTGCTTTGACAGCACCCCCAATCCCTGTCATCAATTCACTGGGACTGGTTATTTTGTTTATCAAAATGCCCGGTGTTTTCGGTTGGTAGACCTCATTTATATCACTGTCTTTCTTCACTATGAAACAGCAACTCATTGACCAAATTCCTTCCCGACCCCACGTTTGACTTGGAAATTTACTGATAAACTCATTTCGGTGTAGTTCATTAATCAATTGGAACTCCGAGCTGGTTGTCAACAATCTAACAACCAGATCTTCCATTTCATCGAACAGCGATTTCCTTTTCGAACATGTGCGTCCGTGCAATATATCACATTCCTCAAGGAACACTGCTGTCCAATAAGATGCACTTAAACGACTGAACTATACGCATGGAGCTAACAACAATGAGACGGATCCATACCTGGTCGCACGCGCTACCTGACATCTTCATTAACAACCTACCGTGAACTCCTCACACCGTAATTGAAGTTCGGCTCTTGGATTCGTCCAAATACTTAACGTGACTGGTCGTACAAGACCGTTTTCCAGCTCCCATGAAACCGAATGACGGGTTGAACCTACAAAGCGAAAAACCCAGTAGCTTAATTGTAGTTTTGGACCTATCCAGACTAAACTCAGGAGAATTGTCGTTAAATCCGATTGTCCAGTGCGCCAGTCTCCAAAACAATATCTGTTTGATAAATTGGAAATTTGATTAAGACAGTTTTTTTTACTTTAATAAAATATTTCAGGTAAAGAATAAAAGCCGTCACCATAATTTAGTGCAATTGTGAGGATTTACCAGAAAATGACATGATTCCTTATAACGTTTGTTCTTTTTAGTGCCCCACCCTCGAATCTCGATAGCACGTCAGGGCAGTCCCGAAGATCGGTCGACCTGCAGACCAAACCTTCCGAAGCCACAAACCCGGATCCGCCAAAAGCAACATTCTTTTGTCCCGAACAAGAATTAAACATCAAAGCGGGTCCGCCATACTGGTACGCTTCAGATATCGTTCCGATAACACGACATTCCAAATCAGACAGCAGAATTAATTTGGCAGGAAATCTGGACGTTGCAACAGAACAGCCAAGTACAACCATTCCAACCCCAAAACCAGCCAGAATGAGGCTCAAACCGACAGCTATCGACGTTCGACTAGCTGAAAAACAAGTGCTTTCTCAGCATAGGCATTCAGGTAGCAGGCCGAAGTCTTCTGGTCGTCAGTCCATTCCTTCCGACCAATATGACAGGTGGGTGGTAGTTTGAAAGCTTTGTGTACTTCCTCTTTCGAATCTCACAACCTCATCCTTCTGGACTAAACACAACCAGGTCAAATGTTTGAAACCTTCTGTCAGAGGTAAACGGAATGAACATTTTATGAAGTCAAGGTGGACGATTACATGTGATTTAGGTTATACGGCTCATCACATGCTTGTTTAAAGGACTTAAGGAAGAACGGACTAAGGTTTGACGGGTTCCTGATGATTTAAGGAGGAAGAAGAAAAGGCACTCACAATAGAAGACTACAGACATTTTACCAGTACAGCCTGTCTCCCAACGGAGATGCTATAGCTGTGGTATGAACACATATACTGACCAAAAAAGAGTGAGCCGACTATTTATGTGAATAAAGAACTAACACAAGGCATTATTTTGTCACGAGGAATGGCGGACGAGTTCGAACCGTCTTGATCCTCTAGGTTCATTAGAGTATGTAAATCCTCTTTGCCAACCACACTATCAAGTGAATCAATGTTTACCCATCAATCTTCGGAAAGTCCTACAGTGAAGAAAGAATGACAAGAGCGAAAGAGTCACAGGTACATCTGCTGTGTTGCCGTCGGAGGGAGGCAAAACGATGGAGCTGGAAGTGGAAATGAAAACCGACGAAGGTCAGCGTAACTGACGCTAATTACCACAAAGTCTCCTGTCGAAAAATAATTTTTATTTCATAAGCTATAACATGAGACTGGCTTGCTAACTCTTCAGTTTCTTGCTTCAGATTTCCACTTAATCTCTTAGGAATATTTAGGCGAACAGATGACTTCTATGATCTAAACTCTACTTTCTTGTGGATAGCAGAGTGTTAACTAGGGATGAGCAAGTACGAATTCGAACATCCAACCACATTAGGAAGAGTAACAATGTTACATTAATTCATCAAAGGCCTGATCACGAGATTAACCTTCTTCTCGACTCAACGAACCCAGTGAAAATAAAGTTTCATCAATAAAACAAATTTCATCCTCAAAATACTTCATCAAGTAACGAACTGAGGGACAGGGCATTAAGTTGAAGAATTTAAACACTTCAAACGGGTAGGTAACATTATCTACGGTGTTTTCCAAAGGGATACTAATGCGTATGGAAAGAACAAGCATCTACCCTATTTCATTGATAACTTCTCTTACCAACGTTAAAACATTATACATGAAAATAAGCAGTATGAAACCTAACTGCGATTCCTGGAAAGCTATCTCAAAATCACGTGACCAGTGGGAGATGCCAAGCCAAGATGACCAGACCGACATGTTTAATCGAACGAAAGCGAAAAAAATTCCACCAAATGTTAGGCTACTGAAAAATCCATCGACTAAAAGGTTCACATTCCTGTTGGACAGAAAATCGAACACACACACACAAACGCAGAGAAATCGTCAAATCCCCACCAGCTTCACCACGCGTCCGACTGTGTACCGTCGCTGGTGTCCCTACAAGCGCGAATAGGTAAGGAATTTCCACGGCGTGCCGTATTACCCGGTTGTTGCATCCGCCTGTCTCGCTACAAAGCAATCGGTTTGTCGTCAGTTGGATACATGTATGCGTGTATGTGCGTGTCCGGTCTTACATTCACTCATCAGCCAGATGACTTGTTGTCCTATGTGCCCGTAAAACCTGACTGTTGAAGGTAGCACTTGACAAGTCGGCATAGCGCACGAAAGTTTCTATCGACTTAGATAAACAGTGGGTATTTGTGCGGGTCATTCTGGAAAGCGTCCGTGAATTTGTTTATTTAGAATGTAAAAAAACTGCATCAGGATGTATCTCAGTTTATCTAACAAGGTACAAACGCAAACAAGCGCCATGTGTCACGTCCTGTGTAGTTTTCCAAAACAGAACTCAAGAAAATCTCCAAACGGTCCATCAAACGTCATATACGCGACACAGCAAATCTAATGACAGGGGTAATGGGTTTCCAAGAGAGAGTAAACGCAATACTCAATTGAGTGCCAATCATAATAAGCAGTAGGGTTAAGGATTCGAGACCAGTCTAAGAGAATTATTCTTTGTCCAGTCTTTTCAACTTGCTTCCTAACTGGAAGTTGCTTCACAATACCTTTTGCTATGTCGGTGAAGTATGGTCACCAAATGAGGGGTCAATAGCAAATATTATTTGTACCACACAGGCTCTCCCAAGTACACACTGTAAGCAACAAATCGGGGTGATACGCGAACCCATAAATTTGGCATCCTGAGGAGAGAGGAAATTTAGGTAGGGACAATTTGACCAGTCCCTGAGGACTGTGGAGAAACCCATTTATCATGGATTACTTTGTGATTGAATTTTCGAAGTTCACATCGGCATTGATAGAAAATATCATCACTTCAATTGTTGCTATGCGATCATGTCTGTTTTTGGTTAAGTACAGTCGACGGATTTGGCACTCATTCTTCGGTCAGGGGATTCACATCATGTGTACACATATTAACAGCCGTTCCAATAACAACTTTCTGGATGACTCATGCAACACTTGAGATTCTTCTCCCTTTCCGTACCCGATCGCCACTGGGCTTCCATGACAACAATTGGTTTGAAAGCTGTCCGTAAATTTAGCTTTGCATGACTGGATTAAGTAATAATGTCTGTTCAACCACCCCTGATTGCCTGAAATAGATCAGTAAACCAAAAGCTAAGGAAGACAGGCTGTCATCTGGCAAACATCGAGGCACAGCTGTCCTCTCTTTTCCACAGGTATTAATGCAGTGCTACACAACTTGGTGATGTAACTGTGCAAGCGATACTGTCCCTTATTGCAGGAAATCAGTACATCAAATTACTCAAATAATGCCATATACCAATAATTTTCACAACTTTGGAGAGTTCGTATGTTTAGATTTATGTAGTGATCCCACAGTGTGTGCCAGAGTAACGATGGCAGAACTGGAACACCTTCATACTCAGGGAGTTCTAAGCCGGAAAGAAATTCAAACTAAAAAATCACCCTTAAATGACGATCGGAACCATGTGAACCTTGAGGAGAGGTTATAAGGCTTACTCTTAATTAGGAGAGAAAACTAACGAAGAATTCGACTGTTTGTGAATAACTATTTGGTCTATGTGTCTACTAATCTATCCTCATAGAAGACACGATGGATGTCAAGCAATGGAGTCCGAACCTAATCGGATATTTACTGCGGAGTTGCTTACACAAACCACCATCGGATGAATTCAACGCTCAGGGGCTGATGCGCTCCAGGATCCCCCGCAGCTCTTACTTGGCGAAACAAGCCTTATTAATTCACTATGCTTCCTAGACACTGTGAGATTTGCTGTCATCAGAAGGACTATTCTTCTGAGCGCATAGATTTTTCAACAGGGAATCGATGGCCGACTAGATCTTCTAGGCCAAGCGGATGATCCTAAAACTAATGAATGGGCATCAAAAGAGGCAGTTTAAAAGGGGAAAAGTTACCAACACCCGTAATGATACTTAGGCTTGAAGTTGTAGTTATATGACATAATGCAGATTGTAGGTTATCCGACGAGAGTGGTACGCGAATAAGAGAAGTACGATCACCTCTTAAATTTATGTTTTTCCGGTTATCCTCAGAAGAACCCACCTCTCGAATACGTGATCTGTGGTATCTCCAGGCAGGATTGCAATTGCATGACTTACAGCCTTATGAATGACAGGAGTTAGGCAGTCGTCATACTTTCAATTTACCAACGGCAGTTTTCACCAGGAGACTTTCAGATAAGCGTTAATTGTTTAAAAAATTTCAGGCAACATCAGCCGGGGAACTTTGAAGGCACAGGGGCTTTTTTCAACTTAGAAGGCTCATCTGTCGAACCTCAGTCGACGCAACATACAGTCAACCTGGATGAGAGGTTCACAGGGCAGAAAATCATCAGATCCGCTGGCGAACCTTCTGACAACAGTGCCCCGGCGACTTGCAAAATCCGAACCGAGGAACGTGGCATTTGGTGCACTTGGATACGTCTCACCAAGGCTTCACCCAATGATTCATACGGTATCGGTGTATCTGAAGGCATATCCACGAGAGGTATATTCGTCAGTGCGATTCGTCCCAATTCCTCTGCAGACAGATCAGGTCAGCTGCACTTGTATGACCGAATTCTGATGGTGAGTTTTTACTAAAGTCAAACCGTTATTTTCATTTTCAGGCCAAGGTATGACAATACAAACATTGCTCTCTTAGTCTCAGGTGAACAAGCAGTGTGGCCGTGATGTCAGCTTCACAGGAAAAAGATGGGAAGTGTCAGTGCGAAAGGTAACTGGGGCCAAACTACCTACATCCCCGCTTAATTTGCCACAAATTGTATGAGGAAAAATAAACAAAAACATCTCGACGAAGTGTAAATCGCAACTCGTTTTGCCGTAAGCATCAACATCGCGCAATGCCTAAGGTGGATAGCCACCGATCTATGGAAGTGAAACATCGCAAATATAGTTAACCTACTATAGACACGTAAGTAGTTTCGTACAACCCGAATAATATACAGGCCTGAACCATGAGGGTGACAGCTACCGGACAATTATTATAGACAATTGGTCTATGTAATGAATACAGATGTACGAATATCACTTGAGCTGCTAGGGAAGGTTGAATCACCCTGATGTTTACAATGGCACCACTTCAAGGATGTGACCGTGAACTGAATCAAACTTGTTTGCGCAGCGGACTGTCGACTGTTTGTGAAGATCTGACGGTAGGTTGGCAGTCACGCGAGATTTGTGAATGCATACTGAGACTCTGAGTGCTATTACCTGTATAGATATTTGCGGGACACAAATATTAGATATTTAAGAGCAGCAAATACTTGTTTAAAGACTGCAAAAGTTGCCTTACTGGCATCTACCACCATGGGAAGCACATGGACCAAAATGTCTGAAACTCACCATATTCCAGCTCTCGGTTTTGAATGCTCTAATAGCTGCCTTCTGATTTCATTGCTTACCTGGTTTACGTGGGGCTGAAGGATTCAATACTAAAATGCAAGTAGGATAGTGAATGCTTCCCATTGCTGTTTTCTGAGGATGTTTTGAACAATAAAAGGCTGCTGGGAATTCAGCTGACGTTTCTCCAAGAATTTTCTGTACATCTTCATTGGGAGTTTATCTCGCTACACTGCCTTCAATGTGCAAAAAGGTATGTTTTTGACAAGAATAATGGCTAATGCCCTTGGAGTATATGTTCTCTTCCGACAATAAACGCAGAAAATCGCTTATTATTCCACAGGTAAACGACCGATTGGTTGAAGGTCTTACATGCAGCGAGGTCGTGGGTCACATAAGTCGATCAGAAAAATTTTTGGATCTTCTTGTCCAACGCCGGATCAGTCGAACGAAGAGATTTCATCGACCACGGGCCCAAGCTACCCAGATCCACAAACCGAACGTTCCTCGGTCGAACACACTCTACACCCCTGGACCTAACGCGGGCACCAGCATGTCACCGAACCGCGTGGCTCAAACGAACTTGACTGTAATTTAAAATGTAGCACGCCTTTTAACTAGAGTTGAACACACAGACCAGCAGTGCCAGTTAGACACATATGCAAGAGGAAGATCCGTCAACGAACGACTCAATAGTTTCTATTCGATTGCGAGGATACGCACAATCTTATTTTCCTAAAACGTATGAATTAACCATGAATGCAACTTCCGTTCTCCTTAGATATCAGTGAGCCTCACAACTAGATTGATCAATTTCAATTAGCTCTATTTGTACATAAATCCAACTTTTGTTGTAGCTCTTCGTAGAAACTATTTCTTTCTCTGTTCTTCTTAATTTCGTTTTGTAACTACCTGAAACGAACGGAGCAATCAATATGAGAGCGCACTCGTACCTTCCGAACTATGCGTGCCAGCTCATGTAACTTGTGTGTTCGTACATGTTAGAGAAACCAGCAAGTTTTATTCCGAAAGAGGTAGTAGCTGGTTTTCTTTGTATATGTGTCACGTTCTGTTTTGTTTTTTCCTACTTTGCTGATCCCGGAATGTGCCCAAAACAGGTCGCCATAGCAATTGGTAGTTGTGAATCCCTTTGAAAGGAATGATTCGGCTGTGTACAAAATGGATTCGCCAGTAACTGGTATCAGAGAGCCCTTCTGAAATTGTTCCTAGTACTTTCCAGTGTACAAGTGATGGATTTGGTCCGCCAAACTAACCATTGAATAGGTACTACCTGTCAGAACCGCTGGTTTGCATTTAAGACTCCTAATATAAACAGAATACCTCGCTCATCACTCTCGAATGCTTACCAGGTTGTATCGAATCATTTCACATCAACTATGGCCCAACCTTTACTGTCAGCTAATTTGGGACTTCCAATAAGATACAATACTCCTTCCATTCTATGCCGCACTAAAGGGGCAGTTGTATTTTGGAGGGACTAATGGCCCAATGATTGTGACGGACGTGCACATCCACATGGTTCTCGTTCAGGGACAACCATCAGGAGGAATCTTGTTGGAAAAATGGAGTGCTTTGGACAATGATGAATCGCAGTAAGATGAAGGTACAGTGAAACTATGAACTACGAAAACAACTGCAGTGAATAAACTAGTAATAATCTGCACTTTTGTATTTAAACTTGACACAACAAATAAGTGACCCACGGAGAGGACTAGATATACCAAATCAGTGTAGAATACTTCTGATTTAATGCGGCAAACATTTGTCGTGGGGCAGGAACCGGATGGAACAATAGTTAGACTGAACTACCACTGAATCTGACAGCAGGTAAGCTGTATACAACCCGAAACATAAAACTTCTCACTTATATGTGAGTTAGAAATAACCGCACAGAAAGGATGATAACTATGTAATAATTACATCCTGGCGACCTTACCAAATGTACACGCTGTATATCCAAACATGAGTAGTTAACAAAAAGATGCGTCAAAGGATAATACTGAAGACTTGCTGCCCAATCCGACCATAGGAAACTATCCCCGAACTCTGACTGAGGTGGGCTGACAAGCTTGAATCGATAAACCACCAAAGCACTGTTTCAGTGTTGTCCAGGCGAACGCGTATAAGAGGGGCATGTGGAAAATCAGAAGAAAACAGATATGTTCCGGGAAGAGGTATCGTCCACTTGAATGTGTAGCATTAACGACTACTGTGCCATCATCAGCACCCTCAGTAGTAAATCGAATTTGGGGTGCGGTTTTTCTGCTACTGTCTGAGTCACTGATAAGTTGAGGAATGACGATGGATGGCCACGCATCGTCTATAGCTGCTTGTGCCGTAATTCGACTGGTCACACAATAGTTGTGTCGTGTGATATATTGGTTGCATAATATGTGCTCGGTGCTGGAGGCAACACCACATAGCAGAATGTCAATTAGTGCGCACATGGGTCACCCATTCCAGGGCTTATGTCAATGATGTACCGATACGTTGACCTCTCCCTGTGGATGCTGTGGACGCGACAACGTTTTCTGCTAACCATTGGGTCCGTTTCCACACCACTACTGATCGAGTGAAAAAAGCTACCATGATGCACTGGTCTTCGAAGAAGATTATTAAGCCAGAGTACTTTACTGAGTATCATCAGCACGTCCTCTGTATTCCTGCAAAACCATTGAAAACACTTCGTCACCGCTGACATGATGTTGCCATCAACTCTAGCAGTGCTACGAATACATCGAAGACCATAAACACCTACTCGCAGCGGACCATATAGTCATTTGGAAGGAATCGCAGCTCTGTGAACTGAGTGTGACTACTAGTTTTAGTCCTTTTCTAAATAGACCCGAAGGTAACGGCTTGTTGATATGACACAAAACTCCCTCACTGACTATGTTGATTAGCAATCAGGCAGAACTTTTCCAGACTTCTCGCTGTCTATCATTAGCCTCTATGTAGAATTTCGATGGTAGATATTCCTTTGATAGGATTTACTGATTAAGTCAGAGCTGCTACGCAATGGACGCACAAAAGACGAGCAAATATGTGTTTGGTTTCAGTTCTGAATGTTTGCCACTGATCAGAAAGTGGTGGATCATAGATCCTCGCAATCATTAAAACATTGTCAAATGTGATGAATGAGACCTATCTGTCGACGAAATGTTTTCTCTTGCCATGATGTCAGAGGTGGACTTAACATCGACTGGAAGGAATCTAATGACTACTTTGTCACCAGCTCCACTTGATTTTGAGAAGCGCAGATTCGCTGAAAATTGGAAATTCTGGAAGAGAACTGCCTTCGACAAGGCAACAAAGGAACTCTAAGTGACAAATTTTCAGCATGCAACTGTAGAAGGGACACTGCCCATCATAACCGCGCTCTAAGTTAATAACAGAGAAGACCTCATGGATCCGGCAAGCGTAATCCTCAGGTTCGTGAAGTATTCAGGGTAAGGTAAATGAACCGCAGGAAAGAAAGTTTAATTCGCGATTGTAAAATTCTGAGAGTCCGTGACGAAAAGGTCATTGTTTTCCGGAGGCCAACTGCCGATTTAAGCTGGATGCCATCTCCGGCTGTTACAGCAGAGACCTTTTGCTATCGAACCTACGAATGTGGAACCGCGCACGATCCAATGGAGTCGAAGAGATACGCCTAACTCGGAAAATCCTGAGGATGAATAACATACCCTAGAAGTCTTGAGGATAAAGGATAAAGGATCTGACGTCAATCCTTGGTTTATCTGCGACGAAGGAATTCAACTTCACTATCATTAATTATGACAATTCCGCTTGCACTTTACAACGCGAGACTACTGTTGAGAAATACTCCTCAGTTCTTCTGTTGAACTTGGTTGCTCATCAGAAGTCAGATTGTCCATATCAGACAGTTTGATTTCAGCAAAATTACCAATGAGATAGGTTCCAGTAGCGATAGGAGCTGAAGCGTCTATTATGGCGCCAGGTTGTGAACCGACAGATTGGGCGGATAGCAATGGTTTTGAGGAAATTGGGACTCCTGATTGATGCCGAGCATTTCTATTCTATACAGCTTGGCAAACACCATAAACTCACCACGCAAGACAATAAACTCCCAGACTTTTGTCTGGCAAAGCTATTCACGAAGTTTGATTTATCGTCGGCTTCTGGCAACTGACCAATCAAGCTATTCCAGTACTCATTTCGGCCAATTTGGATGGCCACTTCTCCCTTCCCGGCTGAATAAGCCTAACGAGGTGTCCCGAGAAAAGTTGATCCAGGCGCTCAAAATACTTCCAGGAGCTATCTGTGTTGCTGACGACGTACTAATACTCAGGCAAACTGAAGAAAACGAAGACAACATAGACTGGCTTCTCAACCGCTATAAGGAACAAGGTATGCATCTGTCTCCTGATTAAGTGGAATACCAGACCAAGCCCGTTAATTTTTATGGACAGCTGCTAACATCAAATAACGTGTGCGCAGATTCGCAGAAAATCCATACAATTCAGATTATGCCCATTCCAAATGACACCAGAGCGGTCCTATAACTGAACGTAATGCTAACTTATTTTTTACTAAAGCCAGCAGATTTAATGCAACCTATCCGCTTCCCCATACTAACGCAGCAAAGGGTATTCAAGCAGATAAAGCAAGCCGTTAATGAAGCATCTACTTTTGCTTACTATGGTCCAAATCAGCATTCAATACCAGGGTACCCATTCCGGCTTTTGAAGGACTGCTGCTTCAAGAAAGCAGGCCAACGGACCATAGGAGTCGCAGTTTACAGAAAACCAAATAGGACTAGGCACTAATAAAAAAGGAAACGCTGGCAATCGCATTCACCGCAAAGCGTTTCAACACCAGTGGTTTTGGTAGAAAGAGCCAAGTTGTTGCAAGAGTCAAGAATTCCAAATGGTTAGTTCTGTGGATACCAGTTCCATTCGTGACAAGAATTTGCAAGAGCTCAGAGCGGCTACCGAATGGGACTCAATGATTACACATCTATGCGATGCAACTTACAGGGGTTTGTCAATAGAACTCAGCTTTCTTCAGTGACCGGCATTTATTCCCCACCAGGTGGAAATTCTGCTTGTTCCTCTCAAAATTCGGTCTCATGTGTCGAAGACAAGAGTCGGAATTTCACACATCTATGGCAACTCACAGGGGTTTGTCAATAGAACTCAGCTTTCTTCAGTGACCGGCATTTATTCCCCACCAGGTGGAAATTCTGCTTGTTCCTCTCAAAATTCGGTCTCATGTGTCGAAGACAAGAGTCGGAATTTCAGAGAACCTGCCAGCGGCGTGAGACTTCTACATTTACGGTTAGAGCAACCACTTCGGATGCTTTTCTGGAAACGATTGGAAGAGGTTCTTGTTCCGGAAAACGTACAATCTACCCCAGAAAGACCTCTAAGATTCCCCCAACCACGTACACCTTTGAACAACACTGAGGGAGTTCCTTAGGCCCAGCATCTCGTTGGAGCTTCAAAAGTACAAAAGTATATCAGTAATTCAGAAACAAATGGGAACTCTAAACTCAAGGACCACGTTTCAGAATTAGTGGGCTGAGTGAAAGGTCAATAGTGTCAATTTAATTGTCATTGGAAATATTCCGGTAGGCGATCTTGACGCTGATCTCTAGTATGTATCAAGTCCCCAATATTTTCTTTGATAAACTCACATACGGAGGGTCTTTGAGTTCCTCTTTTGTGGATCAAGTGGAACAGCAGCATTTGAGCTGTCGTCTACTAGATCTCCAGCCGGGAGGAATTGTCAATCTATGGTAATAAAGCACCTCGCATCAAGAAATTACCATTCTGATAGCTAGTTGCTTACCGTACGCGCTTGGAAGCACCCAAAAGAGGAGTGTCGCCATGGTTATCTGATTCCCTTACAGTCAGTAACCTCCCACCAGACCTCTTGCAATGCAGTGCACAGCAGACTTGGGCATGCTTCCCCAACCTGTGACTCAAAACCTCTCTACTTCTGAATGGGAAGCTGATTTCTAGGGTTTACCGAGGAAGCGTACTGGGAATTCGCACCACACAAGGACGTGAGCTGAATCAGTCTGTGTATTCCGAAGTTTGAAGTGAATGGGAACGGCGGTAGCTGACGGCGATAGGGTCAGTTTGGCTCAAACACTGCAGTAGAGGGGCGCCGGGTACCACAACGAACAATGCGCCTGAACCCGGGACTGCATGGAAGCAACTGGTTAGATAGTTGCAAGAGACGTTCACCATCATCACTGTGTCCAGACTAGACGTAGCACCAAGGGATGTTTCCGACAAAAACAGCGCCCGACCTGAGCACTGAAACCTCCTGTTGTTATGATTAGTTCTGAACTCATCGTGGTGGACAAGAACGTGGCAAGTTTCCGAGAGTTGTCTTTGAAATGAATCAGAGCTAGTCTTTTCATGCATCAGTAGACACTATAGAGTGTTCAGCATTTCGACCATCACAAAGTCGGACAGCACAGCGTTAGTTTTTTACAGGTATCTGGTCGATCTTCGGCTCGCAAACTGGGGGCTATACTTAGACTAGTAAACTCGTTCCAGAAGATGCAGAATCACCCGAGGCTCGTAGTCATTAGCGTCTAGAGTGCAGCGAGCTCAGTAACTTCGCTTGCGTCTTGTATTCAGTTTCCGTGGACGCAGCAGACGTTATTCGACGTACTCTAACGGGTGCACAAGATGATCTTTCTGTGGTCGATATGCCTCAGAGTTCTCATATTAAAGTCCGTAATAAAATACAAGGGGACGAGGTCGAAATAAAATACATGAACCGATAGATTTGGGTGACGGTGTGCAGTGTCAACTCTCTAGGTGTCTGAGTAACCTGTTCACAGCTGAAATCCACATAAGAATGATTGTCAAGTGAGACGAGACGCGAACTAAGAGACAACAATCAATAAAGACTGAAGTGTCAGCAGCCACGTGTTCCAGCTCACCCACCCTGCTCTATGAAGCGAGTAAAGCAATTCGGCAGATGTAGCCACGTGATGGATTTGGCATAAAAGTATTTTATACGTAAATTGTTGCGCTATCGTTAATGGTTGTGGTCAGAACACCGAAAACTAAACATAATGACTAGGATCCTAAACCAAAGTCTTTGGTTTGGAGGCCTGAAAACAAGGTAGCGGTGGTCGGTGCCCTAATTTTAAGGAACAGATGACCGCATTTGTTCTAATCCGAATCTTGAGGGCCAGGACACTTTGTCAGACCTCTATCCGCTGACCAATTTGGTAGGAGGTAACTCTGATGATGTTAAATAAGTTTCCTATAGTACACCTGATCAGACTACAGAGGTGCACACACCGCCACACCACCACAACGTCCGGCCTGTTCGAGATGGCGGACTACAAATCTTCCTCTTACGTCAAACTCAGTGCTAGCCGCGCTGGATCATCCAAATATGAGTTCGTCCCAACGGGATCACATAACAATATCACCCATAGACGAACATGCTACAGTGCCAAATTAAGACCACATCGCATGGTGTATATTAAACAACTCACCATTACAGCAGTAACTGGTTGCTTGCTCACTGATTGAGAAAAAGCAGCCTAATCTGGGTTGATGAGGATAAAACTCTATTGGGTGGAATACAAATGCGCAGAAAACAGCAAAATGGAGAGTGTGTTAACAGCTTAGCGACCTGAAGATGTTCAAAATATTGTAAACAAAATGTGATAAAATTGTGTTCGGTTTAATAAAACAGAGGGACATTGTTGAACTGGGTGACACACGACAGTAGCCAATGGGTCGAACATTCACCTCCGACAGTACAGGAAGTCATTCCTCAAAATGCACTTATGCTACAAGGTTCCTCAAGAATGACACGTGTAAACATAGGGTTGTCTACATCGATAACTGCCAGTACTCCATTAAAATGGGGAACGACATCCTGATGTCTGAGTCGCACTTGAAAGGGATATCAGTAACAAGACTTCGCTAATGCACAGCACTCTGCCATCGGCTTAACCAGTGCGACTGAGTAAAAGAATCCCAGGACTATTGATGAAAAACTCGTAACGCTGCGTGCAAATTAAATATCGCACAGTGTCATTGACAAGAGAGCCGGAAAACAGTGACAGCTATCTTTTTAAAGTAACGTGACACCAAATCGAACTGAGAATGTGAGCCCAACTTTTCTACAACAGATTGCTCAAATACCGACACTAGCTTGGTGAGGAGTAAAGTCCTCCCGAAATGAAAAAGAACTTTAAAAATAATTTCACTGTTCTATCCATCTGGCAATATTATTGTGACTGAATAATCCTCCATCGCTCTAGTTGGGCATGGGTGGTTCGAGGCTTAGTCGGAAAGCACCATTCGAACTGAGCTGTAATTCCAGTCTCATGGCAATAACTATCAAGATATCTAATTATTTCAAACTATAATATCAAATCATTCTAAAATTTGGAAGTGGATGTAAGTATCGGTGCAAAATGATGAATATAACAACTGACAGACCACCCGTTGCTGGAGAAGATACTGTACCGACTTTCGTGTCACTTGGGTTAGAAGAAACTTTCGCTTTCATCCTCGATCATTACGAGGTAACGCAACCTGTACACAGAAATAAGAGGTTTGTTGACTTTTCTCAATTTGGTCTACTCAAATCGTTAGCTAGTATATCATTAATTCAATCAGCAATTGCTCCGACGGTGGTCAGAGTGAAAGAGATAGATTTTTTAAGATTTTTTAAGATCCTCACGATCGGGTAACATACGCTTTTGGTTGTTTCAATTAGCGCTGAGCTTCTACATGTCATACATCCGGCCTTCAGAGAACATTTTGTGTGAAAAGCCACGAGACTGTCCTCCCCGAATAAGGAATCCCTTCTTAATTTGTTTTGGAGGGATTTTGCCAATAAAATCAATAATTAAAAGGACTGTTACTAAGAAATAATCCACCGGTTTAATAATTGGAAGATTCTGGAGGTAGTTGGTCCGTTCGTTGAACTGGGCGATTTGATTACAGACGTTAAAATAAGGATCAGGGTAACGACAGCAGCCCACCGTCGAGCAGCAAAGCTGAGTGTTTTGCAAACTCAATGCAATGAAACCGCTCATCGATGACCATCTGTGAAAATTAAACTACCGATCATCACGTCAGTAAGCTGCTGGAGTCTCACTTGGGCATATTTCCGGTCCTAGCCAAAACAATCTCACAGTGTACGCGAAATTTATGACTATATAAAGTGAGATAGGGCTTACACACCGAATTTATAACTCTAAACATACCGAAATCTGGCAGGGCGTGTACGCAGTGCATCCAATCAGTTCACCAAATACTAGAATCACAATGGTAAACTGGAAATCGCAATGGATACAATTTGTCGCAATACTTTATACAAAATTACGAAAACGGAACGAAATTCACTCATTTGCAAGTCGGTGTTACCGAGAAATTGGTTGAATCAACTGAATGTGTTGCATGAAGTCCGTCGTAAGTATCAGTTGGTAGGATACCCGAGATGTCGCAGTGGACTTTTTTTAGTAGGAACATAATACTCAAGAGGTTTATCAAGACACTTTGACAGCCTGAGATCGGCTTCGCCCATTAGTTGAGTCTTCCACTAGCGAGCCGATTGGCGTACAGTTTGGGTTGCAGGTTCACAGAAACCCGGAGACTACATCCAACGGGTCGTGGCTTTCTGAGTTTTAAATTAGTATCTGATCCTAATTGTCTGCCCGAAGGAAGCCTTTCTGCGACCAGCAGACCAAGCCTACACCTTGAAACTACGGTCAGCGAGACACAGTAAATAAAGTTAGTCATATAGGTCGCTCCATTTCACCCTATTTTGCACTTCCTGGATAAACATCCTAATTTTTCGTCCAAGCGAAGGCCGTCCAAGATATAAGCTACTGAACCAAGCAAATGGGAGTTGGATGTACCAGCTATTTGTCATCCATCGGAATATTCACGAAGGACGACCGCTGAGATCAGGGGCAGAAAAATTCGAGCACACAATCTCCACCGACTCAGAATGTCATGGTATCGAGATTTACGGGTCCGACCGATGCAAGTACTGACATTATAACTGATAAGAGCT
This sequence comes from Opisthorchis viverrini, assembly GCF_000715545.1. NCBI lineage: Eukaryota > Metazoa > Platyhelminthes > Trematoda > Opisthorchiida > Opisthorchiidae > Opisthorchis > Opisthorchis viverrini. The sequence goes on along the minus strand of NW_008752014.1, from coordinate 36,641 downwards.
TCCAAGCGGTATCCCTGCTAGCAACATACCAGAGGCAAACACTGTCAGCGAGCTGTCAGGACAACCGAAATTGCCGTTTTGATTGCCTCGCTACTACGTGATCTTATGTGGTAATTCGCAGTTGAGGCACACAACCGGGCCTCTCTGCTACGCATGTTGTATGGCGTAACAAGATTCCAAGTTTTAGTTGAAGTATTCACATATACGACACAGTCAGGTGCCATTTCAAAACCCATCCGTACATCTCCGTAAGCACATGCTGCATGAATTTCTTCGGTACCAGTTCCCTTCTGCACGACATGAAATCCTCACTGGAAACACGTTAAACAAACGAAAACATGTAGAAGGCCCGACCCATGCTGTAGTTCATTTTGTTTTTTGTATTTTCCACCAGAAGCAGGATAATGGAATTCTCTTCTGATAAAATCAGCCAACTATCCGGTAGATAAAGTGATCGGATTTGTTTTATTCGTGCACCCCATTTGGAAAAATGGTCAGCACAAGTGAAACATTCGCCAATTCAATAATATCACAGTATTGCCATATACAGGCAAGAGAATTATAAGGATACATTGAGATATACCCAGAGACAGACAGTTGGAAAGGCGCCCGTTACGGTAAACGTCCTCATTAAAGAGTAGACGCATTAGATAACAAATCTTCACGCAATAACTCGGGTAGTTGGGTTGACGTGGCCGAAGACGAAGACACCGATAAATTGAGAACGCTACAGGGGGCGAGACCCAACTCGGTCAAGGTTGCTGCGTTGTTTGTCAGTTCGGCCCGAGCGGTCGGTGGAACGTTTGATCGTATGGCGGATACGGTGCCTGGAGGTGCCCACAACTGGTACTCAGTGGTTGGGTCAGCCAAACAGTCTGTGATCCATGAGCGTAATTTTCCAAGAGTGTCACTTGCGCAAAATGTACCCTGATCGGGAAAGGGTAGCGAGACAATCAAGGCAATCGTCATCACTGACAGTAATAGACAAGTAACATATACTGGCGCTGGATTGCTATAAATTAAGACTCGTTTCGTCGTTTGCGAATCTGTAAGACAAAAGCATACACACTCGTCGTGCCATGTTTAGACAAAGAAATACAGAACATTCCGGTCAAGCCAACGAAAGCGCGTAGTTCTAATACATTCACAAGATAAGTACTATACACAACAGTTTGGGATTAGATGGTGACTCAGAAATAATGATCAAAGAGGTGGAACAAATCAACCAGCGGACATTAGATAAATAAAATGAGTTACACTCAATCCTTACAGCTAGCCTAAGGACAAAAAGTGCACGTCAGTATACGTTCGAATAAAGCGCGAGATGCTTGAGGAAAGGGTGCACGGGCAAAACACGAAAATTATTTCAAGCTCACGACAAGTATTACTATCGGCCCGAATCCGTACTACGCGCTGTGCAGCCACGAAACACAATTGAGATAAAAGATAAATAGGCCACGGTTTATTCGCAGTGTATACCAATCAGTAGCAGAACAGGTACCATGAGTCCCGATGTGTTGTTGGTTATCGATACTTTCCTATAAGCACAAACCAGTCTCGTAGCTCTTCCTCCAAAACGGAGTCAAGTTTGCATTACGATCTGTCATCATAACTCACAGCACGAGACCCGACTAGTTCTTAGAATCCGAAAATTTGGTCTGAAGCCCAAAGACTACATACACATTTGAGTCGTAACTGACTGCCTCACTACGATTAGAAGTGAAACGATAATCCGCCGCACCGTTCTCTCGCGATTTGGCTGACTAGAGGCCAGGATCAAGAACCGAGGGGTTGCGACTACCTATGGGTGAGTGAAATGACTGTAAACCACGAGTTTCTTTGCATAAAAAATGCGGATACAGCCGGTGGTATATGATGCTTCGATGTGCAGTAGAAGATGCAAGGTGGATTGAAACAAACTGATTTGACGGTACTGGTTCGCGCATATGACCCACGTTCGAAGTTATAACAGCTGTTTGCAAAGCATTTCTCCTTATATAGGGAAAGCTTAGGGTGAACACTACCTAAAGTGCGGAGATCTCACATAATTAGAAGCAAAAAGAGGATTTGAGTAGGTTTAGAAGAATGGGTGATCATCCCACACTGACCTGTATCATTATATTCCCCGGAAAACGCACACGAATCAGTGCGTACCGAAAAAGTCGAACTTCCTGCACTCTGAGTCGCTCACGCATAGCCTTGGTCATAAGCATGCCACTCTCTTCAATTATGCGTTGCTGTTGCTCCAAGGAACGCTTCGCCTCTTCTTTGGTCTGATAGAAAAAATCGTCCGGCAAGTGGTCACGACTTAGGATGGCTGGAGTGGTGCCGGACACCTGTGAGAAGCGAGGATATATAGGCAAAATCCGGTTAGCTGGACAGTCAGTAATACATATTAAAAGGATAAAATCGTATTAAACGAAAACTACCTGCGTATAAAAGAGGAAATGAACCCAACATCTAGAAATACGATGGGTGGTCTTTAAAAACCCACGGCTGAACCACTGGATGATCAGAGCTATCGAACTCGACATATGGACGTAAACTCCTCCGCCTCCAGCAAAAATTTCAACTATGCTCTGCACTCCCACTAACAATGGATACGTTGAACTGGTGTGCACCATTGGCATTATTACAAATCCCGAAGTCCGTAAGCCTCCACATACTTGAAATTGCGACAGATGGAACCACTATCACTCAGGACGTATTGGCATTTATCTCAAACACATGGCGACCGGGGTTACTTCGTGACAGAAACACTTAGGTTGACAAACTGGCATCGATGGCAACAATACAGTGCTCAAAACTTCTGAAAACAAAAGGAAAATTTTCAACACAATTCTCAAGGCGGTCTTGTGTACTGCAGATTTGTTGATGGGACATTCGATTGCCCTGAATATCCACGGCCTTTAAAGTATTACATATAATTGGGCCGAACCAACGTCTTAGACTGTTGATTAGTTTGCACTGACCAATCGACGTCCAGCTGACGCGTTGTTGAAAATTGCTCAGTTACTTGACTCTCCATATGGCTTTGGCTTGAATTCGGATATCCTGAAATAACCTCCAGCACTCCGGCGGGCTGTAAATCCTGGCAATCCGTCTAGCCCTAAAACCGAGGCTTCCGTATGAAAAGATAGAGGACCGAAGGTAGATTGAAACACTTACACGAAATACCTTGGTATCACGGTACAACTCAGGCATGATAGGTTCCGCTGTATTTAACAGCTCCAACATGCGTTGCAGGTGTTCAGCCTCCCGTGCAGCTTCCTCGGTTATTACGAGATATGGTTCCTCTTCTGCTGGAGACGCAGAGTCTGATGTGGGGGGTCGCAGGGACTGTGTTGTGAAGTTGCAGGCCTGAGTGGTAAGAACAGCAAAATCAAATGTCATGGTCAGTCAACACTATGAAAACCGACTTAATCAAGGCTAATTATCTAAACAACGCTAACTTTACTATCGGAACACTCACTTATCGAAAGAAAACTAGGTTCCTTAAAACGTTTGTTCGTCGTAAGTGAAACAGGTAAATAACAATAGTGTGTCAAAGGAGCAGTAGAACTTCCCGCAAGCATCTCTAATGTCACCTTCGACATATGCCTAACGCTTCCATGAGTCAGAACGTCCTTCTAAGCGTGGATAGAACTCCCAAGAGGAAAACCACTTCGATGAAGTCGACCGCAGTTTGAGAAGCTCAGTTCGGACAACCAATAGCTTACCCATGAATTGTGTCTGGTGTCGGTATTTTCACAGATTAGTGCAACCACCAGTGTCGATCAAGCAGCGAAAACTGGACAGGCCACTTATACTCACTGAAGCTGGTCCTCGGTCACGAATCTGGTTGCAAGAATATACATTGTCTAGGGGTACAGGCTTCAAATAATAATAAAAAACCACCTCTTCAAGTGTCTGATGACCTGATGACATACAATGAGCAAGGCATGACGACTTGAAGTTTTCTGAAAAAAGGTGATTGTGCGAGAAGCAACTGCTGGTAAGTGTCATAAGGTTCTAAACAGCATACAAGAATCTTGACAGAATCTGACAGTACACCTGTCATGAAAGAAACTACTCGTATGGTTGCTGAAAACCCTTCAATAGCCTGGAGTAGTTTCTTTGAGGATAATATATTGTGATACCTTGAATATCGTACCAACTGAAACATAAGGCGATCGTTTAAGAATGCGAGAATAAACGAGATATTTAGCGAGGGCTTAGGTGAATTTCCCGAGAAAACCAAATTGGCATACGAACGAGGATAACTGGCAGAAGCCAAACCTTTATGCTCCAGCCTCAACCACTAGGAAATTAAACACAATAAGCGTCATTTCCATGACTGCAGCCTGATGCACTCACTTTTAGGAAACAAGATACATCTTTGGTACAAACAGACCTTTCGACAGGGGAATGACAGACTTCGATAGCGTCTATGCGTCTATGTGAAATAATCGTTTTACAACAGTGAGCGTAATGTGAGCGACGAAAGTTTGGAATCAGCCAATCTACTGGGAGCTGACGCTGTTTTAAAAAATACGTACTCGTTGCATATGGTGACTGACATTCAGATAAAACGCTAGTGAATGATGACTGTTGGTCTAAGGGTAAACAGAAGACAAGTGCTTATCAGCACACATTTCTTGATTTCTTTCCAACAAGGGTAATACTACCCTCCACTGGTGGGTATATTTGAAATTCGGGGAAGGGGGCAGTGGAATAGTAAAGGATGCTGACGAAAACGTGGGAGGTGGGGGGCGATAGTACTCAACAGAGCATTCCGAGACAGTGAAACAAGGTAGCGTGCACATCGTACTGATTATTTATGTGTCGGGTCCGCAACAGTTGACAAGCGGACGGGATGAAATAGAGTACACAAGAGCGGTATCATTTAAAGTCATGGTGGCTGCAGCTCTGGGCGGTTACTTGATACATTTCAGATCACGTACTCCATATACAGCGTTCAAGTCAGGTTACAATCCGAATAAGACACAGCTTGGTCATAAAGAACAGAGTATAAACAGACAAGTCGTCCCCCCGTACAAGGCAGAATGCAGTGCGGGTAGGTATCCAGTTGGAAAGCGCGGTGCTTTATCTGTGACCAACAGTCCACTGAGGCTTCCAAACGTGTCCAGGAGTTCGATTTGCTTACCAACATTCAAACATCTCTGTGGGTGTCTTTAGGCTTCTGACTATATCGCCCAGGATCACACAGAAACGTCGTTGGTCACACGTGAGCTTGTTCTCTTTCACTTGACCATTTCTGTGTTTTTGGGTTGCTGCTGTTGATCCCGGTTAAATCTAAAGTTATGATTGTGCGCAAATTTCACTCAAAAAGATATATTTCGACATAGTTCAGTGGTTAAGCAGCGAACTTAATTACTGGAAGGTCGTGGTTCGAACCTGTCCAGCCTTGGGCAACTTGGCACTATCTCAGTCCCGCACTTCTGTTGAATGGCATGGCAGTCAGAGAGCGAGAAGGCATCGCAGCTGAATAATTATTATCACCAATACTATTTAGTATTTGGTACCGCGTAATCTCCAAAGACAACCGCTTGCCACCGTTCCATCTCCGGCCAAACATTGGTAAATGAAGCTTCCGTACCGAAACGAGCGGTATATCAAAACAGCATTTGAACGGCCACCGCATTATCTCTACATTGTTGATAAGGTGTCATAAACAAGAAGGTCGTCCCATTGCCACCCAGCGTACCGCTAAATTCAGATTTAGCAGTGACAGGGCATACAATAAAAGTGAGGTGCTCATCATAGCAGACACCCAGGAAGTGAGCCTGATAATTATGCATCTAGGACTGGCAGAAACTTCGAGAGTAGCGCGACAGCTTCGTTCACAGGTGGATTGATGTAATGACCAGTGTTGCGTAGCTGCAGCTGGGACCGAAATTGCAACAACAAAAGCCCACGCTGCAGCTGGACCATGTGATTCTATCCGGTAGCTCTAGTTTGCTTACGGTGTAAGTGCGAAACTACGCGATTTTAAATCACAACACGATGTACTCATTGCCGACAAGCAATGGAAAACGAAAAATCCGTTCAATAAAATTCAGTGCTAAAAACAGCCGGACATTTCAAAGACTGTGTGAAGACTTCACTGTGTGTAATTCATTCACCTATCTCAACCATTTTGTAAAAATCTTCACATAGTTTCAAAATTATTTGACAGGCATGGAAGTTGTCCCTTGTGAAACAAGCTGAGGACAGTACTAACCACTTTCCAAATCTTGCCCACCCCCCCCCGGTGAAAGCCTATCGAAGCATACCTACAAATGGGTGGTATACTCCCATTGACGAAAAGCAACTCATCACGTCTCCTGTCGACACAACTGACCTGTTTCCACACAATCGCCTCAGAAATGAGTTGTACCAGTCCCGGAGTTCTGCTGCATTAAAAGAGCGTTCGCAATCATAGGACAAAGACTTTTTGGGCTCACCTGAACCAACAATGTAACCTTGGTGAGCGTGAATTCGTGTATGGTGGATCCGACTCCCCATCACTCATTAATAGGTTTGGAACATACAATAACGAGATTTCTCGAAGACATTTCAGTTCCAAAGAACAAACACCTACCTTACAGTAACTATGGATAAGAAGCCAGCTGCCAACCTTAGCATTTGCTTGCAATTTGTTTGGTGGAATTAGGCTTTAGCGTGATCATACATAGACCAAAACAGTAAATTGTTTGAAGATCACCTGGTCCTGAAATACTCCAAACTCGACAGTGAAAAGTTATGACCATGCGCAACGTTCTTGACCGATCTTCACATCTAGTAACAGGAACGACAAATGATTGGCTTGAATACATTTTTGATAGGCTTGTGTCCAAATGAACTACGACATTCAAAGCGGAGAGCCACCCTGAAAGAGTTCAAACTGCCTTCTTCAAAAAGGCTCTTCAGTTCGAGGTAGGAGGCTCTTATCAATACAAAATACAAGCATTATTATTGCTAGATTATTTCGGTTGGAAGTGGTAGGTTGATGAAGCGACAAAAGGCTTAGTTTATACTAAGGACAGGCTATCATCCTGAAAGATCCCCGTGATACCAAGGCCATGTGGTCACATGTTTATCAGTGAGATGTACGTCTTATTAACCAAAGGAACGTTTCGAGCCAGTTCAAATGCGAACTGAAAATCGAAGGCACTGAACTTACACGGAAAAATAACTCTGCACCCTCAACAGCCATCAGGTCACGAACCAATTGATTTCCAACCCGTAGTCGTCGAAAAGTTGGATTGTCTGGAGTTTGAATAAGATTGTTTAAAATCCGTGCAAAATTCTGTTTTCGTTTCTCGCGCCATTCGGAGGTCGTAGGCTGCTCAGAGATTGGAACGTCAGGCATGAGTGGAGGCTTGCAACTTTCCAAACCACGAATGAGCATTAGGGTGGCTGCTTCGGACAAGTTGGCACTGGACTCCGAGACAAGGTAATCGTTGATAGCACGGTCAACTTCGTCCCGTGAACCAATTACGGAGTCACCAAATAATTCGGGGCACCAAAACAGTACTTCTGTAACAGTTAACGTACGAACGGGTGAGTTCATCGATCCAAATAGTAGCACAAAGACCATACATCCTGAGAACTACAACAACCATGCGAAAATTCACTGGTTCAACTACGGCGTTCCAGCAAGTTTCCTTACTCGTCACTTTACGCAAGACGACGTGCTAAGGACCGTACAGGTCAGTATAGCTGTTGTGTTCTACTACCCTATACCTGAAATTCGTTAGATGGGTGCAAGGTAAAGATATGTCGCAAGCTCCTCGGAGTGGCGAAAGCGAACAGTTACCTACTATGAAGATGGGAGAAAATAACATGCAGGAGGAACAGTCTGACGACTCGGTAAACGCTCGGAGTGGGAAAGCGAACAGTTACCTACTATGAAGATGGGAGAAAATAACATGCAGGAGGAACAGTCTGACGACTCGGTAAACGAAGAATAAGCATGTATGGTACGAACTATTTAGTGAACAGAAACACCACAATGAGTCTGGTCAAGTGTACTGCCCTTCTTTGGAGAAACAAGTGAGCGCTACTAATAGAAACAGACTATCTGATCTGGATGTCATGTAGTCACAGGGTCGTACTAAACATGGAGTCGTTAGAAGAGGTAGTGAAAGAGAAACCTAAACCTTCCATCAACCGATTCAACAAACTCGATTTTAGTGACCCAATTTATACCCAACACCTATCGATCATGTGAGCAGCTGGTCACAACAAACGAGTGTAAAGCATAGGAACACTATTTCATTCTAGTAATATATATATATACACCTTGGAATTCAAGACATGGGACCATTGATTCCGACGCAATACCCGTTTCCCTGAATTCCTAGTGTGAGCTAGAGTAAGAAAGGTAAAAAGGAACACAAAAGCGAAATTCGCGTGACCATCAGTTTTGTCCATTAGGACCACCTGGATCATTGATCCACTGAATGAGTAATGGACATTAGTGTTCATGCGCAAGGAATGGCTACCCGTTGTTAAACCTATCCCCAGACGAAAACCGGAAACATCGACCCATTCAGCGGAATTATATCTTGCTAACCGGAAATCTTAGACAATATTACATGGATAAACATCTGAGCATTCGGCTAGACAGCTCATCACACATTGCCACTACTGAGCGAAGCGCCATCGTATCTGGGTACTGGGTTATCAGGCATGTCAACCATATTTGTTTTCTGAGACAAAGCTTTGATTGTACTGTTCGGTTTCGATAAGACAAACAACCTCGACCTTTTCCAATCGGCATTTGCCAATCGATTACTGAATAAGTTTGCAAGCACGAAGGGTCTAAACTAAAAGAGGAAATCAAACCGCAAAATTATTTGTTTCAAAGTTTCTTACGCTGTTTCAGCCATCTGAAAACTAGGAGTTGGACAAACGGCCTCTCTTCTCCAGGTAATGCTTAAATATTGGTTTCTTATAATGATCAAGTATGCGGGTGCCTCTAACATGCATGCATAAAATCAGAATATCAATTTTTCAGTCATTTTTGGCCGAAAATCGAGAGTAAGCCTGAGTAAACAGTACCTCAAAGTAGGAAGCATTTTTGCGTTATCGAATGCTTTCTTACAAAGAGAGGGTTGTGTATTCAGTTACAACCATTCTGTCTGTATGGGATGAGTGGACAATTGCAATCAACATGAACAGCCAGGAGGAGGATTGACTAAATTATACAACTATCGCTTTAAAAAGAAGACAGCGTAGAAGAAACAAGTTATGACAAGCATAAATGACTTGCTTGAAAGGACCATGGGTTTCTCTACAGTGACAACCTTCTGCGTGAATCGCTCCCGTAGCTCTTCAGCTTCCCGTTCAGCTCGTTGAACTTGTTCAAGCTCTCGTTTCACTTCACTTTTTAAGGACTTATCTGTAATGTAAATGTGAAGCCAAAAGGCAAATGGCCAAGTGAAGCTAAACTGTCTGAAAAAGACTGCGGAAAATGTCGCAACCTTCATCAATCGTAAACTCCATCTGATTCTTTCCGTAAAAATCTTCAGTCAAACAGCTCTAGCCTTCAGATATGAGCAGACTCCGATAAGCCGTCGCACGAGGTCCTTTCAAAGCGGAGACTCTTCAATTACTAGTAAGTGCGATCAATCCTTTGAACCCTGGATCAGTAATTTAGGATCGTCGGCCTCAGGATCATGAGTTCGCCAACGGGCTGAAGCCATCAAACACTGAATGAGATTATTGTGCCTTATAATAAACAGCTACTTATCAGGCAGAAAAATTTAGTTGCAGATAACTGTCCAAACTGCTCATACAACGAAATATCTGTCCTCAAGAAAGACCTTATGATTACCATAAGAACTCGTTAGTATCTCAAGTCTGTGGGTCGATGATTATCTCGTTAAAACTAGGAGTCCAACGTACACTTATATTTACTTTTAGACATTTGATATAAGTTAATCCTCCACCAGATGAGAAATCGGACCATTCAATGACGACTTGTTATTTCATGCTACATAGCACTTAGTCCCCTGATTTCATTCAAATTAACCCGTCACGAAGAGACTGGACCTTATCGTGGTGTGGCGGTTTGTGTACCTCGGCGACCCATTGAGCTATACTGGGGGGTGTCCGCGCGACACTCACAGAGTCTCTCATACCAGGTTGGTCAATGGTTAGAGGTCTGACGAACACAGTCTCCTGGTCCTCCAGGTTGGGGGTTG
>NW_008752014.1:4539-22491 GCF_000715545.1 Opisthorchis viverrini | reverse complement strand
TATATATAAACGAACCTTACGGTTGTACGGCAGTGAAGCATCAGTGCCAACACTGATGCTGCTGTCATTGATGATGATGATGATGATGATGATGATGATGGTAGTTTTATCATTGGTCGCTTACGCCGGACCAAATACAGCTTCAAAGAGTGTCCTTGTTTTCGTTCATTTCTGAGATACAAAGTGCGGTGAGGAAACGCTGCGGCTCCACTGCGAATGCATTGGTTCGTCATCATGGTAGTTAACATATAACACCAATCTGTCACTAATCTTTTCCACAACTATACGGTCAAGAGCATGCTAGAATTATGGGGTCGCTTGCCCTATTAGTTGCATGGAGCAAAGGATGGGTGGGTGTGATAGTCTTAACGACTGTAAGATATGCACGCGGTGTATACAACTGAAGATGATGACAATCACAATGGCGATGACGACGATGACCATGATGGTAAAAATGGTGACAATGTCAGCGAAACGGGTTGGTATGGTGCCACATAATGGAACCTGTAGTAGTGCTAAGAGTGAGTACGTACCGCAACGCAACGCTTAAAACCCGATAAGGTCATGTACATCCTGTGCAACCTGTCCGTGTTTCACGTACGAAAGTGCTTCATCCATTACCGTATAACGGAATGGTCTACATCCATCTAGGGGCGAGATGGACCAAGTGGTTAGGGCGCGAATTTACTGACCGGAAGGTCCGTGGTTTGAACCCGACCTCTACTTCTCGACTTGCCCTGTCTAGGCTTGGGCGACCTGACAGTATCCCAGCCCTCGTGCCTCATTCGTGTGGTATGGCAGCTAGGCACCGGAAGGGTGCTTTAGATGGATGATTATTATTATTATGGTCCGATGGCCTGCTTTCTTGAAGCAGCAGTCCTTCAAAAACGGATCAGGTGCCCTTGTATTGAGTGAATACGTGCTGATTTGGACCATGGTAGGCAAAAGCAGATGCTTCATTAACGGGTAGCTTTATCTGCTAAGATACCTTCTGCTGCTGTTGTATGGGGAAGCGGATAGACTGCAGCAAATCTGCTGACTTTAGTAAAAATAGATTAGCATTAAGTTCAGTTCGAGGACCGTTCTGATGTCATTTGGAAGAAGCATATTCTGGACCGTATGGATTTTCTGCGAATGTGCGCACATCTTATTTGGTGTTAGCAGCCATCCATGGAAATTAACACACTCGGTCTACATCCATCTCGTCGATAAGTCCGAACGAATTTCGAAAACAATTAACCTTCGAAGACCGTATGAAGTCAAAGACTTGCCGTTGAGAGCATTTGCGTGAATTAGAAAAGCATGTTTTGACCCAAAAAAACTCGTTCAAGTCGTACGAATTTGCTTGCTAAGATATTACAGATACAGAAATGAGATTTGATGAACTACTGCCAAGGAAAACAAAAGGTCGGCTTGCAAATGACGTTTCAGGTTAGTTTAGAGGCAACAGTTTACAATAACACAATTAAGGCGTAAAGTATGGTGCTGTAGACCGAAAATTACGGTGGCGAGGGGGGGGCTAGAACATGAAAAATGTGTGCCTCTTGACATATGACTCTTGTCATATGACTCGATCGCGTTTGTGTGTAACGTAGGCATTCATCATAAGATCACATCACAAACGAGGTATCCCGCTGGGTTCCAGGTGAGTCTCTCGCAAAGCCAAATTAGTCTGCAAATGTGTATGTGTGTGTCTACAAAAGTGTATTTCGCTAAGAGCAAATATAGTTGCATTAAGAAGAAAGCCCAGATCAGGCAAATAAATAGCTTGGTTTATTCCCCTTGATCGAAAACCTAGAGGGTTTTACGTTTTCTCTCAAGACATAATGTTGATTGCCGTCATTTCTAGATGGTTGGGCGAATTTGAGATCTTGCTTTCGCTATCTGTTAAAACACTCGAGACGGCTCGGTGGTTAAGACACGAACTTACTGAGCAGAAGACCGGCAGTTCGAACCCGACCTCTGCATCTCAACTGCTCCTGTCTTAGGCAATCTGGCAGTATCCCGGATCTCGTGCTTCCTCCGGGTGGCATGTCAGTGGGGCACCGCAAGGGTGTTACAGCTGGACCATTTTTCCGAAACGTTCGAAAACATACTTAGATTAGCCATATTTTCATTCATAGTAAGCAAGTTTGAGTCGCGGGATAACTAAACCTGGGAAGTCGTATAGTGGTTCTAGCTACCACGATTTCGTACGTGGATGATTTGGAGAGGTAGGGAGGCGCGAACGGATGAATTGGTGCGTAAATACAGGTTTGTCATTGGGCTTTTAAGCGGGGATTGAGAAGGCAGCTATGCGCTGAAGGCATTAGATTGGATTCACAAGCGACATTAAGAGTGTGATTGGGTCATGTATGACAATGTCTCCAACCATTGATGTGGCCCGACCCGGGGTCCCATCCAACGGGAATAACCAGCGCAACTGAGTTTGCTGGTAATGCTTTTTACACTTCGCTGCCAAGTCATTGTTTAGCTTCCCCTGGCCGTTCCACCCTTGGCGTGGCTCTGCAAGAAGAATCCTTCAAGGAATCCGGTCGACTAGCATACGGAGCACGTGGCCAAGCCAGCGCAACCTATGCAGTGTGGCTAGTTCATCTATCGTAGGCGAGTTATTCATTACTTTCGAATACCGTTCGACGCATTTCAACATTGCTGATCCAATGTTCCACATCAGACTTGGATAATGCTCCGAAGGCATCGATAATCAGACGGATAAGCTGATATCACGCCAGTGCCACGGGTGACAGGTCCAGAAAAGCTGCTCTGGACTTCACAATCCGGATGGAAAGATCATCTTTCAACAGAGCACCAGAACTGATAGTTCATCTATCGTAGGCGAGTTATTCATTACTTTCGAATACCGTTCGACGCATTTCAACATTGCTGATCCAATGTTCCACATCAGACTTGGATAATGCTCCGAAGGCATCGATAATCAGACGGATAAGCTGATATCACGCCAGTGCCACGGGTGACAGGTCCAGAAAAGCTGCTCTGGACTTCACAATCCGGATGGAAAGATCATCTTTCAACAGAGCACCAGAACTGATATAGCTACCCAGGGAGACAAACTTGCCTACTGCCTCAAAAGGCTCAACCGCATGATCTTAAAGTTCGAGCCCATTTGGTCTTGCAGCAGCATTTTACACCTTGCAGGTGTGCAGTGCACACTAGACAGTGAGGCAGTATTATTTAGATTATTTAATGTGGTCTGCATTACAATAGCGCCAAATCTAGGGAGAGCTATGCCGTCTACGTACTCAATATCTGTAAGCGGACGCCCCGAGAGGACTTCGACTCCACACGCATTAGAGACTGGTAATGAGTCTAGAGACCGAAATGATCATTCCACCGAGAGGCCTCTCTTAGATGGATTGCCGTGCTCAGAGCACCGCGTTCGTCAAAACAAGCCGATGCGAAAAAAATAATCAATACAAACCTGGTTTTTTCTGACGGTTCATTCGCTCCATAGCAGCTTCAGCTGCTTTAATTGCACCTTCTGAAGGCTCCGCTTTCGCACGCACCGGTGGCACATATGGTTGCGACACCACAGGTGATTCTGACGAAGAAGTTTCTCCCAATCGGTGGCCATCCCCGAGGCGAGAAAACTTGCGTTCTATATTCTTGGATTTGAAAAATGCTAGAAGTTTGCTCATTGTTTCCCACACTAAACAACAAAAGCTGGTCCAACGGCAAGTACAAGGAGTGGTGCAGTCACCGTGTGCAAGTGGGTGCCGGTGGTCGTCACCGACGTCAAAAAAATAATGCCTATAGGCAGGAACTCATCAGGGACTCTGAAAAAGAAACACAAGACCGAATTATGCTGTAAATAATCCGCGGGCCAATAATGAAACAAGGCATATTTTTACATAGTCCCTTCGCAGTTTATTTTGTTCGAATTTGACCGTGTCGCTCCGTTGAACAGTCCCCTTCATCACAACGTATGTGCAAAGAGTACATTTTGCCTTTCATGTTTGAGACTCATCTTGTAAAAGTAAAGTAACACCCTGGAAACAAAGAGAAGCAACCAAACTTAAGCAACTTAGGGAAGTTCAATATGACTCTTTTAACTCCAGAGCCAGAACCCTCGCTGCCGACTACATCATCTTCGCAAAAAAACCTGAGCAATATTCAGTACGCCACCGACCAACCGGGAATATTCCAATCGATCGCAAACCCTTTGCTGATCCATGGACCGTAGAAAAAAATAAATGGAGTGGTCGCAACCAGTTGCGAATTTCAGATTCACCCAATCCGTGCCATGAGGCTCCTTAAACCTGCCTCCCACTCCTGAAGCAAACCCAGTGAAAATGGTGTGCTAAGTTGCAACTATTAACCAGCCGACTGCCTCCAATCCCTTTTCCACAATCAAGACGTAGCTGGCCATATCGCTATTACCAAGGGAGTCGTTTCCCTGAACCCTCCCCTTGTTACAATTCCCAAATCACTCGTTGGAAAAACTTGCCCCCTTACTCCTGGGCATCCCTATCAAGTGAAAATAACACTACCAAACAGAGCTTTTCTTCTTTGTCCCCCAGGGCCAAAGGACTCTAACACACTATCCCATTCCGCATTCCCGCCTCTTGCAATACTCGTTTACCCGAAATTCACGCTCAAGTTCATCCGTTCCATATACTTTCGACCTTTTTTATATCTGCATCGATGTCTTTGTGCGACTGTCCTATGTCTTTACCGTTTCTAGAGAATACATCCGAAAATGCGCAAAATTTTGTAGACACTTATTTATCCTCTTCTTCTGTATTATCTCCGTACCGCTCTCTGAGAAATTCATACGCATCTCCACGAACAGAATGATCCCCAATACATCCGCTCTGGTTACATGCCTGCTAGCGACTCCTGCAAGACTAGTACTGAGGATGTGAATGAAAGCTGTTGGTCAGGAGTTCGACTAATAGGCAGTGCTAGTGCAGACAGCCGTCCTATTTGAGCATTAGCCAAAGCATTTGGCAGTAATGGAAGAACTCCATCATTCCCCCTTCCTCGCGTCTTCGAATGGCTTCCAAAGACAACCACGTTTCCCATAAAGCCATTACTTCATCGCCCTCTTTCTTTGTCTACCCGTCAATGCCGTAGTCCGTAACAGCAAAAATCAATATGCACATCAACCAATACCATTATCGTTCAATTTTTCTGTACCCTACAAGTCTCACAGAATCACCCTTGGCCCATTCCAGAAATACAAACCAAAACTAATCCCTCCGATTGCTTCCCTACATTTACAGTTAACAGTAATTTCGTGCCAAACTGGCCGTCGCGTGTTGTCAGCAGCCGGGTTGCCTTACTTGCTGCTTATAAAAGGGGGTGGGCGCAAGAATGCTAGTGCTGTCTCCATTCTTACACTTTGCATTTTCGCCTTTCTACCCTACCCCAAGTGAGTCGTAATGCTCTTTCTACAGGTCCTAGAATTAGGGTTGATCTTTCGCTCTCACTGCCTCACACTCAGCAGCAGCTTCTGTATGTCCAAGTCTAGTAACGACCCACATCATTTCAAAGTTTGTTTTGAAACCCCGAAAACAGGTTTACTTAGCTATCTTCAATGTTCACACACTGGGGCAAACAGGACAATAAATGGTTCTTGCCCGTACACTGCGTTTCCTCTACATTGCTGTATATTCTCAGGAACAGGGACACTGAACGAAAGTACCGTCATCGAACTGCTTGCCACCTCGGTCTTTTCCGGTTTCCGACTGCGCACTTCTGGTGATGCGAAGGTCGCTGCAATTGAATACGGCGGCGTTATTAAGCGTCTATAGTTGATTGGGTGCTCGTTGATAGTAATCTCTGCGCGGTTCGTTTGGTAACGTCTATGAAGGAATCTCGAGAAATCGAAATCCGTGGCACACAATTTATTGTCTCTGCTTGTGTGTATAGCTTTGAATATATCAAATACAGTTTCTGTTACTCTAGATGCTTCTCTTTTACAACGGACTGAAAGCCCGGACATCGTTGTCCTTTTTCGTTGCCGGTGGAGGACCGTGCCTGCGCTTTGATCATTCCAGAAGTTGAGTTGATTGGAGCCAGCTAAAAGTTCCTTAAAGTGTTAAGCCTATCGTTTAGAACGTTTGTGATTAAACTGGGGTCACATTCCTTTAAAGAATAGTTTCACTGAAAACTACCCTTCTCGAACCAGTTCATCGGATTAGCTGGAACATGGTGCGGTTGTACCCCAATTTAGAATTTTTCTACACTTTCCGCTTTCGTTATCCATCGATGCTTCTTTATTATTCGGCGGTTGATGGAAATGTGGGCGTTTAAAAGGTCATTTGTTTTCGCTACAGCTTTCCTGGTCTAAAGGAGAGCTGCTGATTACGACAGGATCCAGTGTTCACTGGGGTGTGCAAGCTACCTCAGGCAAAGAGTAGCAAAGATTGTGAGCACGACTGCTTTCATCTTTCTCCCACTGTCCTCCAGCTCACCATTATCCGCGCGAAGTCCTGGAATCACCTCATCAAACTCAACTCGATATCGCTGAGTTATAAAGACGCTTCTCAGGCGGTGGACTGAATGGGCCTACATCAACCGATATGTTCAAGATGGAAAGGGAGTGAATACATACGCCCGCATAGTGTCGTGATCACCTGAGCATCTAAGATTTCCAAAGGGAGCTAACCATAACGTGGTCCAAACGAGTCGACAGATTGTTTGCAGTTAGTAACATCCGAATCACAGTTGCGTTGGGCGGGACGCAGGACAGACAACCCTCTTACCATTCTCTATTATGCGCCGACAGCCAAAGAGTCTGTCCCGCACATGATTGGCCAGAAGACTGCTGATTGCCGGTCCGATATCAAGCCGACCTCTGATTGGCCGAAATTCGATACCCAATAGCTAACCGCGATCCAGTATCTGCCGGATGCTAGTTGCCACTGGCACTTCTCGAGGGCGTTGGAATTTCCAAGATCTTTTCGGGCACTCAGGGGGTGGGTTTAGTATTCGCACAGTGAAATGGAAATTTCGAAGCTGTGGCGTGCCCCTGATGGAATAAAAGTGATAGGCAATGGAGTTCAAAGTCCCAGCCCAAAATTTGAGCCCCATCTAGGTATCCTGGGGTCCCAGTGATGCTAAGAAATTATTCCACCAAAATTTTCTCGCCAGAGGCATGATTGCTCAAGTGGATAATGAAATTTGGCGAATTGCGAAAATATGAACATAGCTTTGGATAATTTTTGGTCTGAGCGCACGCGTAACAGGGTGCTAAATTTGGGCGTAAAAAGTTTTACTCAACTCTCAAATGTTTTGCAGCTTGGGGCATTGTGCGGCGAAGCAGCCCCGCGTTTTCGCTTCATTCAAGCGTGTTTTCGACCAGATCTTTGGCGCTTACTACACAATGCCACCTTCTGTTCTCCTTTGGACGAACGCCATCTGAAAGATTTCAGACCGAGAACTGAGTTGAGGCATCGCGCATGTTATTATAGATGTGTTTGCTTGTGACGGGAGTTTGTGCCGTCCAGAAACCAACGGAGGTTAGTGGGCAACTTTGAATTTACCCTCCGTTACCTGCGCAGTGACCGCCGAGGTGGATTTCACCCGGACTTATTGTACCGACCGCATTTATATCACCTACACGAAAAATGTCTCGCTGTATGTGACAAATCTCGATATAAATTATCTTTCCGGGTCTCAGATATGCCATCCGTTAAAAGCGTGCCGACACAATAAACAACCAGACACACTTTAGCACGCCGAGATGCACCGATCCCGATTGAACCAGCTAATGTGACTGGGCAAAGGCCGCTATGAGCGGGAGCGTTATCAGGATGGCCCAATGTCCAAAGAATCACAGTGCATGGGTCCGACTCGGAGGTTTGAGGTGGTTTGCCGACCTGGGGAGATCTGCACATCGGTCCGAAGAAAGAACACTGCTTGAGCAACAGCTATATGTCGCCCAACTTGAAAGCGTATGAACCTTGTATAACGAAGAGAACCTGAGATAAGAATCGATGGGTAGGTCAGTCTCAGCCAAACGGGCCGGAGTTTTCTAGAAAGCATGGAAAGTAGTTGGTGAAAGGAGGCTACAGTTAAGGCGAATGATATTTCCCGGATGCCCAAGTCGACTGGTGAATTTCGCTTGAGGTACGCAAACTCGGGTTTTCGACACAAAAGTCTAACCCACGAGGCGGAAAGTATGGGTAGGTTTTTCTCTTGAGCCTCTACCGGGAACTGATGATTTACCAAAATGACACACTTGAACGTGGTTGGTGGTCTTCTCCAAATGCGTGTAGGGCATAATTTCCTCACGCTAGATGAGGTGAGACTAAAAGTTCAAGGTCAGATGTTGTAGAAACTTTTTGGCTTCTAGCCCATCCATAGGTTTTTAACCAGTTTTTTATACTGGACAACTATTTTTTACGATAATCCCCCAATTAGCTGCGATTACGAAGGTCAAACAGACCTCCCTTCCACAGCAGGCTTAATCAGTGTTAGCCACAGCTCGTCGAGCACGTTTAGTACTCATCTACATAATCGTTCCGTTCAACGTGCCGCCACCGTCGCACGCTTCCACATCCCCATCTGAACTACCAGGCCACCTAGGTATCGAAGATTGACTGGGACCCTCATGATACGATCCATAATTCTCCTACTACCCTTGAATACTCACCTGTATTCCACGGAAATAATTATTCCTCGACCTGCTCCGAAATATTTCGCTATGACACCGTTCCCATCCTCCTCAAAGAGGTTTCTAGACCTCCAATCCACATCAGGTATCCGCCAGTATGTTCAAAGAAGCGGCTTAAATCGAGAAGACCCAGCTCTCAAACCCCCTCACCTTTCGAAGCGGACAAAGACGGTACCCCAAGCAACTTCGGATTGTTCAGTTGTGCTAACTGACATATATTTGCCTCCTCAACCTGGCAACAATCTTCTTTCGCCGCTACCAGTATGTTCCCAGGTCCTGAACGATCTGGAATAGCTCAGAACACGTGTGCACCAGATGGAAAATAACATGTCCTCCTCCCGAACCGTACAGTCGATTGCATGCCTTCTAAATCATGAGGCAGCGTGCGATCCAGCTAACTTAGAAAAGGCGTCACTCTTTATCGACACGATTGCTTCTGAGGTTTGTCAACACATCGAATACCGGCAGCAAGTCTTAATATTCAATGCACTCAATTAAATCCCACTTGAGCATACCAACACTGCCATCTTGACTGCATGTGACATGCGGGACACCATAACACAGCTCAGCGTCTAAGGAAGTCGAAACCGTCCATGTGCTGCCCGATAATAATGCGATTCCGGGATAAAAAATTTCGCGCGTCTGCTAACAGCTCAGACTATTCTCTCCCGAACTACCAGGCCACCTAGGTATCGAAGATTGACTGGGACCCTCATGATACGATCCATAGTTCTCCTACTACCCTTGAACACTCACCTGTATTCCACGGAAATGATTATTCCTCAACCTGCTCCGAAATATTTCGCTATGACACCGTTCCCATCCTCCTTCTCAAAGAGGTTTCTAGACCTCCAATCCACATCAGATATCCGCCAGTATGTTCAAAGAAGCGGCTTAAATCGAGAAGACCCAGCTCCCAAACCCCCTCACCTTTCGAAGCGGACAAAGACGGTACCCCAAGCAACTTCGGATTGTTCAGTTGTGCTAACTGACATATATTTGCCTCCTCAACCTGGCAACAATCTTCTTTCGCCGCTACCAGTATGTTCCCAGGTCCTGAACGATCTGGAAAAGCTCAGAACACGTGTGCACCAGATGGAAAATGAAATGTCCTCCCTCCGAACCGTACCCTCGATTGCATGCCTTCTAAATCCTGAGGCAGCGTGCGATCCAGCTAACTCAGAAAAGGCGTCACTCCTTATCGACACGATTGCTTCTGAGATTTGTCAACACATCGAATACCGGCAGCAAGTCTTAATATTCAATCAATTCAATTAAATCCCACTTGAGCATACCAACACTGCCATCCTGACTGCATGTGACATGCGGGACACCATAACACAGCTCAGCGTCTAAGGAAGTCGAAACCGTCCATGTGCTGCCCGATAATAATGCGATTCCGGGATAAAAAATTTCGCGCGTCTGCTAACAGCTCAGACTATTCTCTCCCCTATCAGAAAATTCCAAACCTTTAAAACTAGAGCTGCCTGTGCTTGCAAAGATACCCTCCCAAGAAGTTACCCGAACCCAATGCCCCTTCAGCTGCCCCTTGCGCTGATGCGTGCCACCACGTCACACAAACCTGCCTGTTGGATCCTGTCCCTGTACCCCACACATGACCATGAGCCGTCCACTTCTATCTCCGGGCGCCCACAAATGTTATCTTTGACCTCCACCACGCCAACAAGATCGACTGCTGATTTATGAGATACGGTAACTAATCAACCCACACGTAATCCTGTAGTCGAGGGTGCTAGCACAGGTTCTCTCACTGGGCCTCCTGACCTAACGACGCTTCGTGTCTCCCCACCAAAGTGCCTCCTTGGACTCAAGCACCTGCTGTCCAAGCTACACACCGTAACCCCTTCTCCTGCAACAACTCCCCAAACTCCTGCTCTTCGCCCTTCTTCTAAAAACTGACTAAATCCGTAATTCCTAATAAGCTAATTTGTAGCCCCTCTAACCGTGCAAACTAGTTTCCCGACAGTGCCTCGGATACCTTTTCGGCAACTACCTACTCCACCACATCATTCACTCCCTCTGAAGCCACGTGCAGCTCCACCTCTACGACCCTCGACTGTATCCCGAATTCCCATTCCAAATCCCCCCACTACAATCAACTCAGGATTACTGTTTACCCACATCGGAGCCCGCTCCTTCCAGAGAGTTTGACCGTACTACTAAATTGTTCACTCCTCCTTGTCTACTCCCTTTATCTTGCATCTCTTACCACAGGCCTCCTATTTCATCTACTCCAATCAGCCCAATTTGGCTGACCGTTCCCTCCGCCCCCAACGATCCGGTGCTGAAGGCACTACAAGACGGTTCCTCCTTCCCTCTAAGTGCCCCTGCCCTATCCCCTACTTTCCTGCTTCTTATTAATTTCACCATCCTGCATGACCTAAATCCTGTTGTTTCTGCTCAGCAGCCACACGGTACCACCTCCTGATTATGTCGATTACATTATTACAAGCGATTTCCCGACCTAGCCTGTTACATTTTGTCCATGGAGTTCTGTTACCTGCCCTGCTACCCGAACCCTGTCTCGGTTCCCATCAGGGTACCTCCCAGCATCTTATTCTCACGTACCTTTACTTGGTCCTACCTCGCCTACCAATTCGAGAACTCCCGATTTCTCTGTCTCTACTCCATTCCATACTGACCTCCTTGGGCTTGTCAACTTCCTGCTAGCCACATTACCCACCCCCCCCGATCCCGCCAGCAATATTTCTGTCGTTCTAATCAACACCCGCTCTCTTTCACCCAAATTGCACTAGATCCAAACTATCTCCACTATAGCTAGTCCAACCTTCATTTGCATCACTGAGACGTGGCTCTCTTCCAGCACATCTGATACCCCTATCTCCCTCCCGGGATGCACTAACTTCCGCTCCGATCGCTTCCATCGACGTGAAGGTGGCTGCCTCATATAATTCAGAAATGAAACGGAAGTCTCCACCATTGACGACCCACTACTGGCGGACAGTCCAGATTCTGTTTGGCTTTCGGCCTGTCGGGCTAATCCGCCGTTCATCCTCGGGTGTTTGCACATGCCCCCTCCACACTCCACTAGCTCAATTAATTGTCTATCCACGCTTCTTTCTCACACTAAGGCTCTACATCACCCAAACAAACTGACTGTTGGGTGTCTCAACCTTCCTGAAATTGCCTGGTCTCAACAAAACTCTTCTTTGCGCCTTTCGCCTCTGCTTGCCCAACTTAATGTAGAAGGCTGGCCACGGCTTGCAAGGCAACCAACACGCTTATCTTGAAAGCCGGTAGCCCGGACGTTCCCATAATCATCCCTAATCTTCTCAACGTCTCGCTTATCACTGGCACAGTCCCAAGCCAACGGAAGCACTCTACCATAGCTCCGCACTATAAGTCAGGTCCACGAACTGCTCCAGCTAGCTACCGTGGCGTCCAACATACCTGTTACTGGCCCCTAACCAAGAGCGTCTTATCAAAGTCCCTGTCATGAATTATCTGCTCACCACCGAAACTTCTAACAGCCGGTACGGCAGTCAGCTAACGTATTCCAGTTCGATTTCTTTTATCATAGTTCGTCCGCCTACGATGCCGGGCTGTATATTATTCTTACCTATCCGGATGTTTGCAAGGCATTCGACCAAGTTCCCCACGGTGCACTCCTCAACAAATTACGATCTACGAAGTTTGGTGGCCCACTACTGCGGTGGTTCACTTCTTACCTCACTGGGAGAACACAGGCCACCAAAATCGGGGATATCTCCTCCTCAGTCCTTCCAATTACCAGTGGGGTTATTCATGGTAGTGTACTTGGCCCTCTACTGTTCTTACTATACGTTAATAACGTTACCGACTTGATCACCCATGGATCCATTTTCTGTTCGCTAATGACATTAAGATAACTTACACGTTTAAGGCCAGTGACTCCGTTTCTACTCTTTCTAACATTCAGTCTGACCTGAATCCTTTGTCACTCTATCCTCCAACTCTTGTCTTTCCTTCGCTGTTCCAAAATGTCAAGCCCTGTCACATCGATTCTCAATTCCTCCTTGGGAGCTTACTCTTAACGGACTCTCGATTCCTACTCTTCCCGAAGTGGGAGGCTTGGGCCTTAGGTATTCCTGTACAGCAAGCTTCAACCAACATGCAACGTACAGAGTGACTAAAGCTCGCAAGCTCTGCGCTTACATTCACCGATCATTCCATAATAAATCATGTTTAATGGCCATCTTTAAACAATTTGTAAGACAAACTTGAACCCAACCCTGAATTCGCCTCACAGTATTCACAAGCATGCCAGACCGCTATGGAGAATGTGCAGCCCTCGTTTACCGGCGTCATCCACACCGCTGTATCGTCTTCGCTGTTTGTCAGTTAGGCTAAGGAGCATCAGGTTGAATCTAGGCCTTCTGCATCGCTTAATCTACCGGCAGGCTTACATAGCTGACTGCTGCCCTGAACTTTCATCCTGTACTTCATATAATATCCGTAACTCTGGATGTTTACTCCCATTGTCGACATGTCGAACTGCCTTTAGACAAAGCCTTTTCCTTTGCCTGTGTTCCAAACTATAGAACAAGCTCCTTTCCTATATCCGCACTATCTCATCTGACGTAGGCTTTTGAAAGACCATCGATTCTTGCCTTTATATTGAGGGAGCCGAGCGCCTTTTCGAACCTCAGCTTACACTAGGCCCTTTTTGAAATAGGCCCTAAGCCCTTCTAATCTGCTCACTCATTTCGACTGTCCTGTTACTAGGTCCTAGCCAAAACCCCTTGCGTTAACCCACAAGTGTGGCAGCCACCCTCCCAGATGTTCTTGTCCATAACTTACCACTTTATCCATCTATTATGCGGATGTTCACTTCCTGCGATTACGTCTTCCGCCCTCTGAAGCGTAGTTGAATTGCAGAGGACGTCTAGCGCCCATCTCCACTGATCTGGTTGTATTTCTTTCCTCCGGCTTTAGGATTTGGTACCCAGCCAGATTATTTCTTGTCCTTCAACCCTGGTCCTATCCCTGAGTGATTCTATCAGCTCTATTTAATGTCCGGTGCTTTGCTTTGACGGGATTTAACTAACCTCAGCCTGACTGAAGCCTGAGCTCCTCTCTGTTCTGAACCATTCTGCATCCCCCGAACACGCGTAGCACACGCGTATCCAACGGTAAGTCTGAAGATGCGATATGAAGGAAATATTTGTTTGGCCCCACAACCCACTCATCCATACACTCGCGTGACACCGGTGTGACGCTATTTGGCAAGGCGGTTCACACCAACAATTCTTCTTCGTCTGGTCACAGTAATCAGAACCTGAATATCTCCGTTGTACTCCCATAGCACAAAAGGTAGTTGATGTTCCATTTGCTTCTGCGACTTGCCTCTTCCAGTGGCTGTTTGTCGTTTGCTTGCTCTAAATGACTGGTCTGCTTTACTGGCCTGGCTTTCTCCCTGACCGGATAATATATCTGGTGAATGAAGTTATTCAATAACGCACAAACCGCAAGTATGGCTACTCGGTGGCTTCTCAACCTGCAGGTCTGGTGGCACGTACGAGGGATGAAAACCTCGTGTGGTGGACGGGTACACCCTTAAGAGAGTGTCACCCTGTTACGTTGCTCCATGGTGCGATCGTACGCTCGCCACCCCTCCAGTGGCACGGGTGTATTGCCCATCGCCGGCAGTTCTGAACCTGGCCTTTAATTCAGGAAAACCAAAAAAGAGCAGTTGTTGTTTGTCTATAGCTGAATTGGCCCTTTTCCGGTTGTCACTTGTCTCACAACACCAAGAAATACAAGCGAATGACAGCTGTCCTTCCGTTTGTTCTGAAAAAAATAAAAAACTAATAATGCATGGGGTAGCCTGAGGGTATTGTGTGAGGCTCACGGCCAACGCCGACGTGCAAGGAGTCGCAACTTTCGTCGTAGTTGTGTCACACCACTCCAAGTCCACTTCATCATCCAGACATAGCACACACGTTCCTCTCTCTTGCCGTCTTGAGCGATCACATGCATACAATGCTAACAACTTATCATTTACTTATTGCAAGCTGTCACAGCTAGCGCCTAATAGCTCTTTTGCCATGCACCATTCATTTTCTGGAGTTGACAGCAGCGACTCGGCAACTGGTTGACGTAGTAGACCTCAGTTAAGCTGTCGCTTTTACGCTTTTTACTTGTCCACTTTCAATGCTCACATTAACCCCTCTTTCTGCACAGCAAGGACCCTATGTCATGATGCTTTGGTGAGCTAAGAAATGCCGCCCGTTCTCAACTAGTCCAACAGCCAACCTCCCTGCTAGCTACCTGGATGGCAAAGTTTTCACCTTCCTAAAACTAGACACCCACCTAGGCCCAACTAGCACTTGGTTTCTAGATCAGCAAACTTATTCACCTTCCTTGGGTCCATTTAGCTTGTTGCCATCCCCTTACTGCTTTCATTATAATTTTCTTTCCCGTCGCCCCTCTTCCCAAGCTTCAAACCTCGACTGCATTTGCCCAAGCGCTCCGTAGAACTTTTATTCATTCAAACTGCCTGGCACCCGGTCCAAACTCACACGATCCTCCAACGAAAGGAAGATTATCCGTGAGCCTACATCTGTATGACTATCTGTGTCCACCTTCGCCTCACCCAGAACCAGCTGCCACGGAACTGCGTATCCCTTCTCCGATCGTGGTACTCTTGACGACTGTTACGGGGCTGTCCATAAACTGAAGCATGTCAGTGCGATAATGGCCTGGCACTGTCATACCCAGTGTGGTGGCACTCCCGCAACTATTTTCTCCAGAATCTCAACTGCAACCCCTCGCTCACTCAAGCCTGTAGTCAACGCCACGAGCACATTTTACACCCAACCCCGTCTCTGGGATGAGCTATTCCGCACCCGATAATCTTTCGCTCGAATTTGGTCAGCCTAGTTTTCCTGCTGTAATTTCGGCTTGCCTCCTCCGTAAGTTCAAATCCGTATACGGTGTTCGGTTCGCCCTATGTATTAACAATTTGCCCCCATCCAATCTATGCCCTGCAGCTGACTTCCATACAACGGTGCAACTAGTGAATCTGCTTGGTTTCAGATTAAACCACATTTTTGAGACAAAACTCGCCATGTGCTCCCAATTTGAATTGTTCCATTTCCATCTCCACTTTTGCTCGTTGTGACTCCGGCCATTTACCCAACCGCCCAAGGTCACTCATGGCCAGCAATGGTTTTCAACTTGCGCCGGCGATTACATTCAGCACTCGGAGGAGAAAACGTTTGGTCCCTTGGTATCCTAGCTCAGCATCGCCGCTTTTATACAAACGGGCATACTGGTTGCCTGAAGGAAAAGCTCCACTGCCCTGAACCCCCGCCACAGAGGGCAATACACCTTTAACTTCAAACGTGATACAATTTATTGCGGCTCTTCATCGGGCTGCATCCTGATCGCCTGGTTCGGCCTACCATTTGGAAACTGAATCCAGTCCTGCATTGTCATTGTAGCACCTTAGCCCGAACTCCACTTTGTGACAGAACGCTGTTGGAGGTATCCTAAGGCAGCACACTAATAAAAAAGTTAAAGGGAGTGATTACAGAATGGGCGTGTCCTTCTCCGATTGATGCGATGATTTCGGGTTAAAGCTCACTTTGTACGCACGCGCGCAAACAGTACATGTAATATCAGAATACACTCTGCGAGTTAGTAAGGGTACTCATGAATTGAACTACTCAACAAGTTGCTAAAAACCTGGCTTGCGTATTAGTCAACAGACGGTAGCGCAAAAATATACTGCACACCCCAGATATTTCGCAACAAGTGGGCTTCAAACTAAACGTCAAAATTACTCACCACGTCAAATCATGCTCTCCTAAAGCGAGAGACTCTTGACAGTGTCCTGCTATTTTCAATGCTCTGTTTGGATGTGACTGCCATGACGATAGCAGGTAAGTGTCCTAAGTCTAAGGACAAGGCAACTAGCACAAAATTAGTGAACTCATTATTAGAAGGAAGAAATCGAACGAAAGAAACAACCACGAACCCCGGAGTAGGAGCGCGGCCAATCCACACGATTTCTCCAAGCCCTGACTTTGTCTCATTGAACCAGTAGGGGAATGATGGCATTTGCTTAACATTTTGATCATGTTGAGTGCCTTGTAATTTGGCTGATGGTGGCCGCTGGGAGTTGTCTACTTCGGGTCAATCACTTAGTTGCGTCCGGTCCGGTAATCGAGTTTCCAGAATAATTTATTTGAGCTAATCCCCAGGTCTGCCGGACGGTCCAAGTGGTTAGAGCGCGAATTTACCGGCTAGAATGTCCACAGTTCAAACCAGACCGCTACCTCTTGAATTCCCCTGTCTGGCAGTATCCCATCTCTTGTGCCTTCTTTGTGTGGCATGGTAGCTAGGCCCCGAAAGGGTGCTACAGCCGAACGCTTTAATATATTTGTCATTTATTAAAAATATCCCTCAAACCATCCAGAAAGTCAAAGCAAATTTTTATGCAAAGGTTTATGGTTCCTCCTTAGTTTCTCAATAACTCAGAGGCATAATATTAGCTACTACATTCTGCACTGGGAAGTTCCGTTTCGATTGGAAGTACCGCCCCTACTCTTGTGATTTGCGTCTTCTAAATATGACTTAGCAGGAAGATAGATTTCACTCTAGGTTTTTTTACTTCGTATTCCTCACACAGGTTTGCCTGTTCGAATTGACTGAGCTGTCTTTACTGGCCTTACTTTCCCCAACCAAAAATAGTAGCTGGAGTATTTGTTAATGCACAAACCGCCCTTATGACTGCTTGGATGGCTTTCCACCTACCAGATCTGGTAGCAGGCACGAAGGAAGAAAACCTCGTGTGCTGGACGGGTACGCCCTGCAGGGAGGGTCACCCTGTTACGTTGCACCATGGTGCATTCGTATACCCGCCACCCCTCCAGTGGCACGGGTGTGGAGTGCACTCGTGGCACGAGTGCATCGCCCATCGCCGGTAGTTGGCACGGGTGGTGCACTCGTGGCACGAGTGCATCGCCCATCGCCGGTAGTTCTGAGTCTGGCCTTTAAATTCAGGAAATCAAAAAAGTACGTACTACTTCTGTTTGTTTTTCCTGGTGTTAGGCTCGCCTCTTTGGAGCTATGCATCTGGCAATGCCATAAACCACAGACTAAAAAACTGGACTCTCATCTGTAAAAAATTTAAAAAATCACTTGGGATAGCCCGAAGACACTGTGCAATGCCCATGGCCTACATCGGCGAGCATAGTTGCATCTGCTTTCGTCAGAACAGAGGCTCTACCGCACCAAAGCCCATTCCCTCATCCAAACGGAGAATACATCTCCTCACTACTCCC
>NW_008752014.1:0-283 GCF_000715545.1 Opisthorchis viverrini | reverse complement strand
ACCAAGAAAACCTGCAGTCCCATATCGGCTTCGTTCGAGCTTGTTTCCTCGACCAGGCTGAAATGAATACCGCTGCTCAATGAACTGCATACCCAAGACGAATCATTTCAAATGTGACGTCCGTCACGGGGCTGTCCAAAAACTGAAGCATGTCAGGCCAATGATGGCACGGCACTGCCATACTCAGCTTGATAGCACACCTGCAACTGTTCCTTTCCTCCTCCCAAACGAGCCCTCTTGCCTATGTGATTCAGTGACCCCAACCACCACCACGACATTCATT
>NW_008752013.1:511563-517618 GCF_000715545.1 Opisthorchis viverrini | reverse complement strand
CGGTGTTGAACACTGAGGTCATTCTGTCTTGCCTTATTCAAACATATATGGTGACACTCTGATTACAAACTCGGGGTCTACCGTGGCATGATATCACACAACATGTGACACAGATACTGTAAATAGATGTGTGTGGACATCACAGGAGAGAATACGGACTGCCGCATTTTCATGGTTGGTTTCAGGACCTGTGATCCAGGTAGATTAACACAAGCCGCTTCTTTGATAAGGCGTTCGAATTCCTACGTGGAACAGGCAGGCATCGAAACACTATCTGTTCGCATGATCAGCTTGAGTTCGAACCGATAATATGCATATTCTGCTGTGTCGTCCTCCCCTGAAAGTGGTTCGCTTTTTCGACTGGGAATAATTTGGAAAGCGGTCCTTTTAGAAAAAGTGGATTTTATATTGAATCACCGTATCCGTCTCTAATTTCTCGGATTGCCGAGTGAATAAGCTCGTGAACTAGCAGTCTTATGAAGCGGATTCGAACCCTGCACTGACACCACCAATTCGGTCTCTTATCCTGTTACTGTGGAAATAAAGACGCACAAAGGAAGTTTTCCCAAGTATCAGGGAAGCGGAAGTGACATAAGATAGAAGGGGTTGTGAATTTTGTCGTTTGATTGGCTTCCTAAACTCTCTTCCAGTTTGTGTCTGTAGAAACACGGGTTGTGATAGCGGTTGATGAGTGAAGAAATTCAATCACACACCTGCACACGCCTACCTGTATGGCTTTTACGAGGAGAACTCATTGCGTGTTGGTTCGTGGTTCGCGGTAGACTACTGGACTCCTCTGTCGAGCAAATAGCCGAAGCTGTTACTCCAAGTCACTGAGTTCATTCACTTTACGGGATAGAGGCAAATTAGTTTGATAAAGTGGATCGTGTGTGTATGTGTTGAACCTTCGAACTCTGGTTGCAGACATTCCCACCTGGACAACTGGATGGCTTAAAGGTAAAGCTAAGAGGCGGCGGTAATGCAGCGCAGACAGCTCGGCCAGTAACCAGATCATGAACAACAACAATACATTTTTTTCATTTTATGCCATTGAAGACAGATTTTTCCCGCTTAGTTTTGCTCATTCGTTCATTCAAACAGCTGTAGCACCCTTTCGGTGCCTAGCTGCCATGCCACCCGAAGGTTGCACTTGGGATGGGATATTGCCAGGCTACCCAATCCTAGACAGGGAAAGCTGAGAGGCAGAGATCGGTTTCGAACCACGACCTTCTGGTCAGTAAATTCACGCTCCAACCACTTGAGCCATCTCGCTTCGTTGTGGGCACATCAACAAAATGAAAAGGATTGACTCTTCCGCAGTGAACGTTTATGCTACATCCTCCGCGAATTCCGTACATACTACTTACTGAAGATGAAGATTTCACTCCCGTAGGTGATATCAGCCTGTGCCAAAACCGAGAAGTACTTCACAGCTGTTTCATTCATCCCGGGAATTGTCATCAGCACGCAATTCACGGATTTCCGGGTAGATCCGAACCTACGAGCTTCTGGTTAATAGCTCCATTTGGTCACGAGTCATCGATCAGCAGTGCGATGAACTTGCATCTTGGTCGTGGCTCAAGTATGTCATTAACTTTACATGGCCATGCGTTTACCTGGTTCCTGGAACGACTACTTCTCGTGTGGATTGTTCATGTGGCTTGTGATAAGTTCTTCCGTTCAGAGAATTCCGTCCGAAAATTTTCTCCCTTATAGCCACATACACAGTTCATTCGAAAAACGTGAACAGCGACCATACAGACAGTTGTCGGGTTACAGTATTCGGCAAAGCAAACACACGCTCGGAAATGATCAATTTTAACCAGTTTCGTTCAGCTGTGGCACCCTTTCAGCGCCTAGCTGCTGTACCACCCAAAGGAAGCACGAGGGCTGGGATACTGCTAGGTCGCCGGAGCCTAGACAGGGGAAGTCGAGAGGCAGAGGTCGGGTTCGAACCACGGACATTCCGGTCAGTTAATTCGCCCTCCAACAAATAGGTCCAACTCGCCCCTACGCATGCTCTTACCTACAGTCATATACACTTTCACAGATACCTGAGGGACTGAGGTAAACAGACTTAAAAACAGAACACTGAGTGCAAAACACCAGGTATCACCTTTTTGAGACTGATAGTACCCTTCACAAATTTTATGAACGGGACTGGTACCTGAATCCACTTGTTAGGTGTTTACTCTGCCAGTCACTTCTCAACAGCAGACAACAAGATGTACGTGTGCTTCCAGGACTTGATTCCCCAAGATCAAGAACAATCTCCATTAACGAAGTACACTCATTTGCAAACTAGTTTGGTTTTGCGGGAGACTCACCTAGAACCCATCACAAACGAGAGATTCAACTGCATCCCAGGTGAGTCCCTCGCAAAACCAAATTGGTCTGCAAACAAGTGTATTTCGCTCATTTCGTTCAATTTGTCTTCGAGTAGACCTAAGCTTGACTGAAATTTGGGGGCCTGGCCTACCTAATGATCCCCAAGAAGGGTGAAGCTGATGGTGGGCTGTCGAAGGATTTTCAGCAACTTTATGCGCGGTACGATACCCAGTAACTTAACAGTCTGGGGCTGCTATTGGTTCTGTGATACACTGTGTACTCCATCACAGTTCAAGCTCAAGAAGACCCATTGATTAAGACTCGAACCGAATCCCCGTAGCTCTACCGCATCTACCCAGGAGTACCTCAGGCCCCATATATCCCTCGGGTGGCATGGCATCTAATCACCGAGAGGGTGTTATGTTCTAGCGATTACTTATAGTAATATTTATCCATTTCAGTTCTGTAAAGAATCCATTGAGCCAAGTATAAGATGAACCTATTCTGTGGTTGAACACTGGGTAGAAAAACCTACGACGGTTGTAATCGGAGGCTTGATTGATCATGGTTGATACATGGTTCAGACAGAAAGATGACACTTGGCGGTCGATTCTTCGTCAAATTGTCGACAAACATCGTATTAGAGATAGAGTTTTTCATTCTGGATGGAACGCAGTTAAAACTACTCCAGTTCGCTCAACATCTTATCCGGAATTTAATTCACAATTCTCAACCTTTGAACGTTTGTCACTATAACTTTTCAGTTGAACTCTGTCAAATTGAATTTGCCACACATTTCGTTGATATGAAAAACTCAGGCGAGCTTTTTATAGTCTCATCATTAACATGAAATCCAAGCTTTCTTCGCAACGGGCGATAGAAAATCTTTCGCAAAATAATTTAGTTTTGAAGACAGTTTATGATACTCTTCAACTGAATATGCTACACAAAAGTCGCCTCATGTTTCATTTTGTATGATATTCGATATTCATAGAAGAAACCACAAACAAGGTTGCTGAAAATCCATCGACAGCCCACGACTGTTTTCGCCCTCGTTTGGGCTCATCAGTTAGGCGCAGTCCCCGAATTCCCATCAACCTTATGTTCTACTTGAAGCCAAATTGCACTGTTTCCGAGAAATACACTCATTTGCAAATCAATTTGGTTTTCGCGGGAGACTCAAATGGATCTCTCGTTTAAGATGTTCTAAAACTGAATGTGCTGCACACAGGCCGCCTCATGTTTCAGTTGGTACGATATTCTAGATATCGCAGTACATTTTCATGAAGGATACTACTCACAAGCAGAACATAAGGTTGATGGAAACTCGGGGACTGCGCCTACCTGAGGAGCCCCAAGAAGGACGAAACCGGTCGTGGCCTGTCGAAGAGTTTTCAGCAACCTTGTGAGTAGTTTCCTTTATGAAAATATACTGCGATATATCGAATATTGTACCAACTGAAAAATGAGGTGGCCCGTGTGCAGCACATTCAGTTGTAGAACATCGCACATCGAAGTATACTTTCTTGGAGAAACATGCTACTCATAAGCCCGATGAAAAGCAGTCGACAGCCCACGTTCGGTTTTGCCCTTCTTGGAGCTAACCATACAGACGTGGTCCCCGAGTGCTTTGTTCCCCAGAGAAAATTCACTGCCATATCTGGAAATGGGGTGACTTGTGTGCAGCGAATCCAGCTGAACAATATCACAAAAAAAGATTCAACTGGGATGCAGGCTGCGTTTCTACGTATAACCAAACTTTTTTTCAAATGAGTCCAACTCACGAATTCCCCACAATTTGTATTAAAGCGGCATACAGGGTTGACGGGAAATCAGAGGCAACGTCCACTTGATGAGCCCCAACAAAAACGAAAATGGATTGTCAAAGAATTTTCGGCAGCTTTGTAAGCAATAGGTTCTTTGCAATCTTCTTCATGTGTCTAATGCAGTCGATTGTGCGAAACAGGAGATGTTGAAAAGGAAACTCTTTTAAGCTCATGCGTATATGACAGGCATGTGTCATCGGAAACATCTAGTGATATCTTCAAAGACAATCTCGTTGCTCAGAATTTGTGGCTTTGGATCGGAACGATTCAGCTAGAATCTTTTTCCTGACACATGACAACCCATGCTTACCCATAAATTATACATGTAATAAAGTGATTTATGGGCAAATTTGACGGGCCTATGTTGAGAGAAGCTTCAGATATTTTCTAGCTGATCCAACGTATGGCTTGTACGTATTTCTGAAAATCCACAAGAATCGAGCATGCCAAATGTCATGTTCCACTCTTGAGATCAGAAGGTAGAAATTTGTTTTCTTTTTACACCCCTTCTCACAGATCAGAAGGGTGCAAATATAAGAATACGCTATGAAATAAAATTAATATATAATGGTTAGTCCAACATTTGTCGCATCATTTGAAGGAACAATCTCAGTTTGCAGGAATATTGACAGAAGCACATTAGTGCTGTGAAAAGATGGTAGCCAATGAGTCGATCCAGTGAAAAGGATACCGAAAACCGGGGATAATTGCCACGAACGGAGGGCGATGATTAAGGAACGGAATCTCCAGAAAGGGTCTTCTGTCGGACTCGCTGATTGGGGATAACATCAATGAAAACATGCTACTGAGCATTAGGTAGTAGCGAAAATATCACTAAGAACTTTAGTGCAGTATTTCATTCAATTCCATGCATTCGACTTGTCAGCGAATTTAGTAAATTCAGAGGTCGATAGGAAAATTTCGGGGGAAGATCACTGGCCCTGAATCAGCGTATGTTCGTCATAGCAAATGGACTAGATTCTGTCTCAAAGGCTACTAAGCTTTACTGGAAGCGACGAGGCACTGAGGACATCGAAATAAAAGAAATAAACCACAGTGCGCACGAGCGTGGTTCGCAGCATGTTGCAATTGCAAGCATGAACACTGATTTCTCAATCTATCCTAGTTAAGATTGTTTTTCAAATGACACTTTATTCTAGCGTGTTGTCATGAATTAATTCGTATCTTCAAGTTTTTGTGGAGTGGATGAGAATACCACGGATATATTGCACATAGCAGGCTCAGATCAACTAAACTTTCTAGCCTTCTTTGGCCGTTTTAACCTGTTCCTTATGAGCTATATTCCTTCGTCCTCACCCAGCATTTCCAGTCGCAGTTCGGTCAGTGTTTGACCCAACTCTCCAACGTTTTTGTACCCATGCCTTCCAGCAGTATACATCACAGAAACACCCATGTTTTTCTTACCGAATGCTCTACGTTCGCTTCCTCTTTCACCTGTTCCAGGTAATCGATTGTCAACTTTCTCCTAGTTCTGTTCTCCAACACCCTTCAAAGGGCGGTATGTTAAATTTCCTCGAAGTGTGAAACTATCTCCACGTACACCTGAGGCCGATCGGTAGTTTGGCTTCCTACTAAAATATACGTCAAAGAAAATCTCCTAAACTTGGACCATTTGTTTTGCTGCACCAGTGTGGTTATTGTAGCTGGTTAGGGAAATCGCCACCTATTACTAACATTGAAAAAAATTGCATTCAATGGGGTCGTTATTGGCGTCTTCAAGGACATCAAAAGCTCCATCGTACCTCTTGATGATGGAACAGCTATGTCGCACAAAAATGTGTCACTTTCCAGCTGAATGTAAAACCGGCTGAATTTAATCATCATCATCATCATCATCATCATCATCATCATCATCATCATCATCATCATCAGCATCATCA